>NW_028186867.1:10990929-11031800 GCF_003343005.1 Rhea americana | reverse complement strand
GAGGCTGCCGCGGCCCGGGAAGCAAGGCAGCGGGGCTGGGCGCGGCCGGCTGCTGCTGCCCTTACCTGTCAAAGGTGCCGTCCGGTTTGGAGTCGGCGGAATAAAGCGCTCGGGCGTTTCTCCTCGCTGCCTGGGGAAAGTTTACACCTGTSCAGCCGAGGTCCCTCTGCCTCCGATTGCAGCCGGAGTCCAGCTTTTCGGCTCGAGTAAGCTGCGCCTTGACGTGCCCCGTGCACCTGACGGAGGCTCCCCRTGCTTTTATCCCGCTCGCGGGACAGCCGGTTGCACCCCCAGCATCGCACGCCAGCCAGGGAGCCTTGATGCTGGGGGAGCACCTGGCCGCGAAGGGTGGGCAACGTCCCATCCAGTCCTGTGGCTCTGGGCCTGGCACCACACCGGTGGGCAGGATGAGGAGGCCAGGTCGCGGTTTTGAGCACTGGCTGGCGTCTGTGGAGCTGGCCCACTCCATCGCACTGAGCCTGTGCTCGCTCAGGGGGGTGATGCAGCTGTTGCTGGGACTGCTGCTCCCGTAGTTTGCTTTCTGCATGCTGAAAGATGACATATGCATGCGCAAGGAGGACTCTGCTCTCCAGCARTCTCGGTAAGAACAGAGATGATAGGCCTGCTAATGACATCAGGGTGGTGGAACGCCTTAGAAAAGAATCAGCTTTCAGAAATGTCCGTTATAGAGTCCGTTATAKCATTTAGCAGCACCACTCAACTTATCGAATGAGTCTGTGATAGATTTTAGTCCAGATTAAAAAAAAAGTATCCAYACTCTGTGAAGTTAAGATAAGTAGGCCTCGATGAAAAAGAATTAAGCTGTTGTGTGTCCTTCGTTATGAGTTGCATTTCAAGTTGCACCATTAGTCATGTGCTGATGGGCAAGCAGCTGGTAGTCTGAGATGACTGAAGTGCTGCTGTGATTTGCTATGTGTGTAGGGACTGTCCTGACTGGGATCCCTCACCCAGGCAGCCTAACTTGCAGATCAGAGGCCTGTGCTTTTGTGCAAACCTTCTGCACTTTGTTCTGTCATTCGCATGAAGAGCAGCAGTCTCCCCTGAGGTACTTGCGTTTTCTCCAGATAATGCCTTACTCACAGGCCATGGGTCAACCCTGCCATTCTTTGTTCATGTTGGTGTATGTTTGCTATCACACTTTTGCTCTTCCTGTATTAAAACTAGTGTCTGGCTGTCTGAGGGTTATGTGGTAATTCAGGTCTGGGATGGGTAGCCCAAAGAAAGAAAGACAGAGGAGCAGGCAAAGAAAGAGATTTTTCAGATCCTGTGATCCTAAAAAGTGTTGAACTGCAGTAAAAGAGAGAAGAAGCAGGTTGTTTTTCCCTTCTTGTTTTCTCTACTTATAAAAAAAATGGAGGCAATAATAAGTAAAATATATCCTTAGAAGCTGAAGAAAACTATTATAGAGAAAAAGAAGAAGCTAGTAAATGTATTCACCAAAAAAGCAAGTAACAGGAGAGGCAACAGAAAAGATAGGGTAATCACACTTTCTGATTCCTATCCACTGTGAAAATGATAAAGATATCCACATGAGAACATGCAGAAAAAGCTAGGGAGAAAGGAACAATATGAACACATTCTTTAAAAAATCTTAAGGGCATTACATTTTGGTGAGCATAATGGTCAGGTTACTTTTGTATAAAGTTTTAAATAGCCCTGCTTCCTGAGATAGATAATGAGCAGCTGATACAGCTGGAGTTTAGTTTAGGATACTAGAAGTGAGTTACAGTGCCAGCCGTTATAATTACATTATGATAAGTCTTCTGACAAGACCATTACATAACTGAATGTGGTTGTAGGCCTGCTGCGTGCATAACAAAGACGACGACAAATTGCTTAAAATTTCCATCTCAGCTTCAACATATTGAAGAATAATAATTCTCACTGTTATGGATGTGACTATGATTCTGTCCCCTTTCTGGTCTCTCAGCCTAGTCCTTAAGGTAAGCAGGATGTTGCTCTTCTGTGTCTTTGGCTGAAATCATATTGTTCCCCAGTCCATAGAACAGAGGATCTTGCTGCAGCATCCTCTGTGCACTAACGATTTTGCCTTTCAGGTCACAGCAGGTTGAAACATCTCTTCCCTGGTCATTTAAAACAACTTCTTAGAAATTCAGTGCATAAATTACATAAGGAGATACAGATCAATAATCTTTACTGAATGGTGCACATCCATCACCATTATAGAAGTTGTCAGACTAGGAGAGATATTATGAACATAGATGGCCCAGATCTACCATTCTTTACATAGAACAGATGTACTGGGTTAGACAAAAGGGTCTGTCCCAGGCCGCTCATCATGTCCTTGAAAAACCATCCACTGGTGGTTAGAAAAAGATTTTCCGCTTGCAGAATATTCTCTGCAAGCTTCTGTCAACTGCTGTCTTGAAGATAGGTTAAATAATATCTTAAATGTTGAATAGTTCTCATGGTTTTAGTAGAGCTTCCCCAAAAGTAAAAATATCATTGCTATGTTCTGTGCCTTGTCTCCTAACATCCATTTTGCATTTCACTCTCATTTGTAAGAGTGAGTTAGTGTCCAAATCATTGTGGTATCTGAAAGCCAACGTGGTAAGTTTTAGTGCTCTAAAGAGGAGACAGTGGGTGTTGTGGCAGACTAAAAATGAGCAACCTCGAGACCTAATGGTCTTCAGCAAGCATCTTAGGGCAAATTTTTCATTAGTGTAATGGTAATGAATGAAAATTATTTGGAGGAATGAAAATTATTATAATGGATGAAAATTATTTTTGAGCTGCTTTACTGAACTGAGCTGGAAAGAGATCAGTGCTCCAAAATTCAGGCCATAGTGTTTGCTCTTCCCAACCTACAGTTTTTGATGTTGAAGAATGACATGTCTCATAAACTGCATGCTTATTTGGTAACTAGGGAGTTGCAGCAGAAAATAGGGAGTTGCAGCAGAAAATGGGAGAAGACAAACATTGTTTTCATGGAAGTCGGAACATCTGTAACTTCCAAAAGATAGTCAATGCATCTTTTTACTTAAATGCAGTCTTTCTTATGAGAAGTTATTTAAAAATGAAATTATAAGGGGGGGGGGAGAACATTTCAGAAGCCAAACTGAAAAATTATTGCACTGAGAAAATAAAAATAGGCTTGAACACTCCCAGCCTAGCTAAAAATTGTGGATTCTATTTTTGTAGTTATTTTGTTCTTTCCCTTCTTCTCACCCATTTCAGTTGCATCTTTAGGTTCCCAAATCTGTTTTGTGTTGCTTGCCTGTCTCTACAGGTTTTCAGCAATACCCCTGAAGATGTTTCATTTTTGTCACCTACAGTGGAGAACTGTTGCTGGATGCGTTTTCGTTGCTGGAAGGCAAAAACTGGATAGAAAAGCAATCAACACCTGTAATAGTAGTACTGGTGTAGCAGGTGGCAGGAAGTAGACATGCTGGAACAACGCCAAAAACAGGCTTACTTCTGATGTTTAAGCTTTATGGAGATGAAAAAGTTGGAATACTAGCATATGACCAAAAACATACACAGATTTTGCTTTGTGTTATTAGCTAGCACGATCTTAGAATCTGAGCTGGGAAGTTTGGGCAGTTTGCTCAAACGGCCACACAGGAAGTGTGGCCTGAAGACCCTGCAGGAGTGACTGTCACTGCAGTTCTGTGCAGTTACGCCGGGGCTGAGTTTGGTCCTATTGCTCGGTGTTTCCCAAGGCTAAAAGTAGTATACAAACTTCGCAAGAGTTGTTTGAGGTTTTTATTTTAAGTCCTCGTTGGTAAAGTGTTCTGAGGTTGTAGTATATTTATCCTCAAAGGAAAAGTTCACTAAGTTTGAACTTTCCAACAGCTGAGTTCAGGCCCCTAGGTGTCTAATATTTCTCCAGCAGCAGCTGAGGCAATGAGGCTGGCAGCAGTTTCTACTTTATTTTTGCAAGATAAATAAATATTCAGGCCAATGGCATCTCAGGTTCTGGCAGATGGGCAGTGATGTTTTTTGTTAGAATCTTTAAAAAGTCATATAAGCTTAAATTTTGCAGCAAGACTTCACAAATACTCTGCGTCAGCCTAAGTGCTTCCGTGGAAGTGTTGCCTATCAGAAGTCAGATATTCAGCAAAAGATGCAGCTTGAAATCATGCATTTTTCTGAATGGCTGACAACTTAAATCTTTTTTTTTAATTGGTTTTCTTGTATTGCATTTTTACCTTTTAACATGGAAAAACAATTTATCAGAATTACAGTTTGTAAAATTTAGCTAAGAAGTACTCAGAGCACTCCAGCAAACTTACAGAATGTGCAAGGCAAACTGTATACCATGTCTTTGTAATACTGTACTGTGTCCTCATCCTCCCTCTTGTTTGATTCAGTCACTATGGTGAGGTTTTTATGTGTTAAAATTCCTGGATCTGCAGTCTGAATTCTTTGGGTGACCCTTCCTGCACTGCTGGGGAAGTCATATCTTTAAGGTAGTCTCTGCTTCAGGGAAACTTTCTACTGTTTATGTAGACTGTGCTTAGCATGATGGAAATGCAAACTTTTCCAGAACCTATGGCTGATACTCTGTTGGCAATAAAAATGACATAATTAAAAAAAACCCTATTTAATAACTTTAAATATTGTGCGAGTTCAGCATTCTAGCTCTGTAGCTTTCTACCTGTACCTCCTGGACAGGCGAGCGGTCCATGTTATATCTAATGAGTTGACAGAGGATAACCAAGAATACTATTTTAATGTTACAGTGTGGTTGATCTACTGATTAGGTACCATGGAAGGGGAAGCGTCCTTCACATACTCCTTTCTTTTGCTGCAGTGAGCTTGCTAAGGGAGTTAAATGGGTTAAAAAAAAAAAAGTATGCTGCAAAAAAATGGAGGCGTTGCTGGTTTGTCTCCCTGAGCAGTCAAGGAGACCCAGTCAGATGCCACATAGACAGTGCTATTACCAGCGCAACGAAGGGGGCTGGCAGTGTGTATACAGGGGTGGAGGAGGAGTGAAACCTCCCTTTTGGTGGCAGTTGCAATGGCTCAGCTGTAGTATCATGTAAAAACCCAGCCAAAAGAACAACATCAGAAACTGAAACATGCTACTTTGTTAGGTTTTATGACACACATACATGTTAGAATTTTGCCATAAATCAGCTGTGGAAAGTTTTGGATTTTTTTCCTAAACAGGAACAAACTATTCATGTGTCGATCTTTCCTCTTTCAAACAGGAAGCAACAAAAATCTTTATATGGCTCATGTCTGACAACATGCACCACCAGTGGCTGCTGCTAGCTGCATGCTTTTGGGTGATATTCATGTTCATGGTTGCTAGCAAGTTTATCACATTGACTTTTAAAGACCCAGATGGTAAGTTCAACTTTAACTAAAATTTGATGTGAAACAGAAGATTGAATAGTGTTTCACACAAATAAATACTCTTTCTGTGCACAGTAGTTCCCAGTATGTTACCAGTTCAGTAGGATTTGAGAACAGAATGACTGAATTATAATCGATGTGAAATAACTTTAATTTTCACAGTTTCTGCTTTTCTTGATGGAAGTCTGCAGAACTAACTTTGCATCTTTTCTGTTTAGTGGTTAGGAATAGAGAGGATCATGTCTTGCAGTTTGGTTTTGAGAGGTTGGGTTTCTCAAATCCACTTGTTTCTGTCTTAATAGGAATAGAGTCTATATGCAGAACAACACAGCAGCATTACCTTTTTCAAGACAAACAAGATTCACAAGGAACTAAATAGTCTGTTTCACATGGTATTCGTTTCCGTCCTTTTGTGACTACTTGTCCTGTGGCTGCGGTATGAGCCTTGTGGAAAGTTTGGTTTCATTTGCAGTGCACTTAATCCAGCCACCTCTGCCTTGCTTCTTGCATTCAGCTTTATCCTCCGACTGGCAAACGGCTTATAGGCTTTTGCTTAGCCTAAGTAGCCCAGATGGTATTAAGCTGATAAGGAATTAAAGGCATTTGATGATACCACACAACATATTACAGTTTTTTCTCTACTGATGAGCTGCCATTAAAAAGCAGCCCTGCAGAGAGTTTATGGCGAAGGTGGCATATTTCTAAGAAATGCAAAAAATGTGCAACTCTTGAAGAGCCAAGATCATTAGTGCGGTTTGTTTCAATGACATGGCTAAATATATTAAATATATAATATATATAATGTATATAATATATATTAAATATAAATATATTAAGTGTATCTTTTTTACACAGCATACGTCTGTGTGAAGACCTATTCATCAAGTCGTACAGATGAGAGTTATAGGCTAACTAGGTAGCTTTTCTCACTCCCGGCTGGTTTTTGAGTCCTAATACAACTAAATTGAGCCAGTCTTACAGTTGGTACTTAAATGTTCTGATATTTCATAGTATGCCAACTCTTTTTTCCCAGCACAGGTATTCTTTGAATGGTTATTATTTCCATCAGAAATTGTCAGGGGAATTCAAGTGTAATTTAAAAAAATAAATCTTTTCCTGAAGTACACTCTCTGCATTTACTTGCTTATTATTATCTTGGCTTGCAAACTTTTCTGCATCTTCCTTTTGATCTGTACTGAATCTTCTTTCCCCTTTGAATAGCTTTTTGAGCAGAAGACCGTGTAATTCCTAAGCTCCAGTCCTGTGAAGACATGACAGTGGTTAAGTGTATGTGCATGCTGGAGATGCCAGTTTTTGTATTAGGACTAATGAAGAGAAGCGACGTAAATACACTAACAGAATTTTGGGGGTGGTATGAATAGGATGGCCAATTCTGGAGGAGCTCTTGTAGACTTAATAAAATATGACTTTTCAAGAATTTTCCTTGTTTGAATGTGTCTACTCAGCAACTAGAACAAAACTTGCAGATGCTCAGTGAATCAGTGGGGCTTCTGTTTTTTAAGCTTTTATTGATGTCTTTGGTGCATGAACACCTTGCTGAGAAAGAACAAGTTTCTCTCTGTCATTTCTACTAGCATCTGTGTGCATGTTCTTACCTTATGATAACGAAAGATGATTTAACTGCTTTTTTAATGATCCTTACTTCAGATTACTCTGCTTTTACTACAGGATGCTGTGAAGCAAGTGTGTGCACAACAATATTTACCTTAGCTGATTGCTTTGATGCTGACACTGCTCTCAGTTTTAACGTGTTTTTCCCTCGTGTGCTTTGTTAAAAGGCAATTTAGACACAATAGAGCACTTGCTTAAGAAAGGGACACAGTACACACAGTTTCCTGAGCGTAAAACAGTAAGCCACTGTGGAGGCAGATGAAGAATGGTTATTCATAAAAGAACAAGCTATGCAAAGGGAAGAATAGTCCAATATGCATGGGAATAAATTTTGAGGGAAAGATCATTTTCTTTTTGCTTTGTGGCTAGGGAAGGCTGCTTCAAATCATTTTTGATCTCTGCACTGCATAGAGAACAGCTCAAGTCCTGTGTTATTTTTCAATTTTCTGGTAGCATGGCAATTGAAAAAGATGCAAAAAGGTTCTTCTATTACATGCTTTAATTTGGTCACAAACTATTAGCTGTGTTAAAAACATTAAAGAAGAACTGGATTATCAATTGAATCCATTTTCCCCTTTGAGAGTCTGTAAGAAAGGCCCTGAGTCCCGTAGTAAGCAATGGATCTTGTATTCTTTAGTGCTGATTAGATATGTTAATTTTGGCACCAAAGAAAGAAGTTCTTCTTCAATGAAGGTTTTGTTTCAATAATGTCTGTGAATTTACAATAGGAAGCCTGCCTACTAACATGGGGAAAAAAACAAAAAAGACATTAATATTTTGTTTGCAAGTGCTATGTGAAATTATTTGAAAAATCTAAAATCTATTGTTAAGTCCACATAGTTATGTTCACTTGTCTACCAAACAAGATTTAAATATCATATGTTAAAGCTTTGATCACGTGTGAAATGAAGTAATTCTTTTCCTTGCTATTTGGATTTATGATTTCTCTGTCTCTTTGTACAGAGTTTGTTCATAAAACCCCAAAATAAAAGATATATGGTCATGTCTGTCTGTGATTTAACTCAACTGAAGTTGCATCTAAAATTCCCATTCCTTTAAAACATTCATCATCAGTCTCAAGTCTTGTTAGTTACCTTGCCATTTGGGAACAGATCCTGATGTTTTGTGTGCAGATGGTTATGTTTAATTGTATTCAATTTAAAGCAGAAATAGTTGCCTCCCTCGCATCCCCCTGTAATTCTCCTATCTTTCTTCCGTCTTCAGACTATGGTGCCAAGCAAGAGCCGTTAATACTGACAGCTGTAACAAAAGTGGAGGAGGGACATATGCCAGAGGAGAAACATTGGCTTGAAGAATTCCAGGTGTGTACTGTTGAGATGAGGGTTACATGTATTAAAGAGTAGGAGAAAAGAAAAGTTAAGTACGAGCTCCCTCTTGTTGAAGAGGATTTAGAATAGACAGGAATTTGTTCAGACTGTTCTATTGAGGTTAGAGCTAGCAGAATTTGTTTTAGCTCCACAAAGCTAGTTGGTTATGGTAAGCTGCTATCTTGTTTCGTCAGAATGATTCAACTTTAAAAATGTTTTTCCCTTTCTAGGAGAAAATAGTTACAGTATTCCTTTACAAGTCAGGACAATCATTTTTGCTAGCCTATTTTCTATAATGGCCCAATTTCAAGTTACTTGTATTCTGCCTTGTTACAGCCATTGGGTTCCTCCTTCTGGAGGAAAAGCCTGTGTCTTGCTTAGTGTCTTAGTTCCTTTTGGTTCCCTGCCCAGTCTCTCTGCTTTGATTCTTTTTATCAGTCTCCATCTCTTTTTTTCAATTTTTGTGCTCTTTGTGCCTCACATCTCAGTGTTTGTCCAAAGTAGAACACGAACACAATAGCATTCAATACAAGTTGATCTTTGAGATACACAATTCTGTGCTTTCAGATGTAAAGCAGAACAAATGGGATGCTCCCTAGTTTACAGGGAAACTCTGTAAATTTCTTACACAAATGTGAACTTGAGATTAGTTGCAAGGTGGGCTAAGGCCCACTTTTTCCAGTTGATTAAATGAGTCATCTTATGTTTGAAGTATGCTTAGGATGCAGCAAGAAGGTTAAGTTTCTGTATAAATGTGGCACTTTTTGTTTTCTTATGTTAAAAATTTGAAATTGAAGTTATCCTCAGAATACTTGAAAGATGTTGTTTTGTGGAAGTCTGGCAGATTTGTGTACTGAGTTTTAATATCTTTCATTACCTATATGGAAAGGAATAAGAAGATATCTGGATATCAAACTGTTCCCTCTTGACTTTCTGATAGCTTGAAACACACAGTAGCATTAATCCTGATTGTGTGTACCTGATATCATTTTTGACTGATAAGGAGTCTATTAGGTGGTTCACCTGAAATCCTAACGAGGAAAGTCTGAAGAGCAGTAGCAACAGAAAATCAGGATCAGATTTTTTTCTTAATGGAGAATTGGGATAAAAAGTAAAATCGTCCCCTTTTCCTGTGTAACTTGGGCATTGTACCTAAAGCACTTCTTGTATGAAGATATGGATGGCAGTGCTCGAGTTAACTAACTCAGTCAAATGATTCTTAACTTTACTTGTATAACAATGATGTCCACGCAGTTTGGAATAATTACCTAGTTATTTGAGAGAATAAGACAGAAAAAAATGTCTTTCATTTTACAATACCTCTTTCTAACATTGCCCTTGCTGCAAAGGGCAGTGTCAATAATTTTAGGAAATTTGGAAAGTAGAAGAACAATTTGGCCCAATAACATGCTGCTCATAGGTATGACAAAACCATAAGTGAATTTTCCATGTACATTAAATTTTGGCCCACTTCTAACCTCTTCTCCTCCTCAGCTGGCAAAGTAGGTCAAAGCAAAAATAGACTTCTCCCCCACCTTCCTTCTCATGTTGGAAGCTCCAGAAAGGCCAGAAAATCCTAGAATTTTGCTGAGTTCATGAACTCTATTATTCCCCAACTTTGAAACAAGAGGCAATGTGCAAAGAGAAGAAAATAGATAAGTTATTGACATACTATAATGTTTACCTTCTATTTTAATGGCTTCTCAGAGTGAAATTCAACTCATTTCATTTACCTAGTGAAGATATGACACCTGTGCTTAAAGATTACTTGATACAACTGCCAGACTTCAGAAAAATAATACCAGTTGGTTCATTTGTTTTTCTGTGCTCCAAATAGGGCTGTATAAAAGCACGCAAACACACCAATCTTATACTATCAACAGTTTATTTTTAATGACAGTTTTAGCTCCTTCCTTTTGCAAATCCAACTGTGTAAATCAGTAAGGGGAAGGGGGAAGATTTTTCAGCTGAAAGTTAAAATTCCCCATCCCTGGTTAATCAGGCGAGTTCTTTTCTCTCTCTCCCACCACCAAAATTGAGGCAGAGGGAAGCTGTTGTAGTCACAGTTCCTGCTCTAGTTTAAGAGCAGAAAAGGGGGCATATACCAAACAGATAATCCATTGGGGAGGGAGAATGCCTGCTTCTCATATTAGCCTCAGTAATTGCTGATGTTCACTCATTGTTTGAATTTTTATCCAGTATTTTTTCTGCAGCTAGAGTAAACAGAAACACTGAATGTCTGCAGATGCTAAAAACCAGCTCCCAGCCAGAAGGGTTAGAATCCCTAAGCATGATCTCCTCACAGATTAAAGCTTAATTTGCATTGAAACTGATGGTATAGTTCTGAAGCCTGCCTATCCCAGCCCCCTAAAAGTTCCCTTACTAGCCACTGAAACTTTATGGGAATTCCAATCATTGCTCAAGACATGGTATTCGTACAGGGGAGAGCTGGCTGCTCTGCAAGGCTCCTGAATTGCTGTATAGAAAATCTCTTACTATTGCCCTTGATAATGACTTAGTGTCTTACTGGCATCTACAGCAGCACAAGAAACAAACAGTGATATTGCTTTCGTTAATATCTAGCAGTATGTTTATAGGAAATCTGGAAGTTATAATATGCACATTATAGGATGCATAAGTTTGGGTATTCTATACTTGAGAATTTGATCTGAAAACTAAACTCTTGCACTTTTCTTTTCCCCTCACTTGTTTTTATAAAGCCAACTGGAAAAGCTTTCTCTGGAAATCTGATACGCCAGCCCCTGGTTCATATGGAAAGACTTGAGCTTCTCAAGAATGTCTGCAGAGACACTGCATTGAGAAATCTCTCTCACACTGCAGTTTCCAAGTTTGTCCTGGATCGAATATTTGTGTGTGACAAGCACAAGATCCTGTTCTGTCAGACACCGAAAGTGGGCAACACTCAGTGGAAAAAAGTCTTGATCGTTTTAAATGGTACTTACTCTGATTTGGGTGTGTGGTTGCTTTGAGGAGGAGGAAAGAGCAGAATCAGTCCAACTGTGACAACACTAAAGTGGATTTTTTTCTAGTCTTCTGTGCTGATACTTAGTATTAGCTGTTCATTCGTCACAGTTGCTTCTAGTTCTTCTAAAACATCTCTTTTAAAGAAGTTAAACCTATTCTTTCTGTGAACATAAAYATTGTTATTGTTTGACTCAAAGGTGATTTGAGTCATGAAAGAGTACCTTTATGCACATGGTAGTAGATTGATTATCCTTCAAGGGGTGGCACTTATTTAAAGAATGTTAAAAAAAATTATAATAGTTCCCTAAGAAAGGATAATATAAAATCTCTAACTTCAACCTGCCAATTTTTAACTTCAGGTTTTTAGCTATAAGTAAAGCTAGTTAATATTTGGCAGCTGCTGTTGGTCCTGTGCAGAAATCTTGTGCATGTGTTATCAGTGAGCACACATATGAATTATGAAGGTTGTCAGGTCCTTAAGCTTATAATTTGGTCAACAAAGGTATATTATAAAATGACTGTAAAAGAAAGAGCAAAGCAACTGGCGTTTCTGAATTACAGTCTAGAAGATATGCCTTATCTGCCTGCTGTACATTTCTAGTAGCCTCGTATGTCAATATTAATAAATGGTTTCCTCAGGGTTTTATACTATACCACTGCCTGCACACTTAAAATAAAACTATTAACTTGACCGTATTTGACGTAACAAACCCTTCTTTGATATAAAAGAGGGTCTTGCCTGTCTGTACACCAAGACTGTGAATTTTCTACATGTAATCAGGTCAGTCAGTGGCTGTTAGATGCTTTTGCAGATGACATAGCTTCACCAAGGTGTGGGAAAAACACAAATTTTATAATAAGATGGTTTTACAAAAGCTCTGAGAACTGCCAGCTCTGCTGTTGCATTTTCATGTGTTACTTTACCTTATGTGAGCTAGTTTACACATCCAGAAGGAAACAAAGTCAAAAATTGACAAGTTTCCCAGCAAAACTTGTTTAGAGAGGACTGTATCTTAAATACTTGAACATTAGTTTCATGTCTGATGTATGGATGAAGGAGCTGAAAAGCTAGCAAGGATATGGATGCATGTAGGTATGGATATTTGCCTTAAATGCCTGTGAAAGCCACACTCCAAGAAAAAAAAAATGTCGTTTCAGTTTCTGATATCTGTTGTCTCCATCTAATTCTCTCTGGCTACCAAGAAACAGAAGATGGAATAAAACTGAGAGTCTAAGTGATATGAATTACACATTGTAGCTCTGGCAACCCCTGATGTTTTTACTGAACCTTTTATTACCTGTACCACTCCCACAGTCAGAATACTGGAAGAGAGAAGGCTATAGAAGCTTTCTGTTAGACAGCTGTTTTGTATCACCCTGCCCCTATTGCAAATTAGTACTCTTGAAATGATACTGTTGTGTGAAGGTTTACTCCTGAAATCCAAAGGGTCTACATGAAAATATTTCCCCAAGTCATTACAACTTCCAGGATCAGGGTCTTAAAATAAATGTATTAGGATTTAGTGACATTTTTCTTGACAGCTTATGTGCTTGAAAAATAAATTTCTGCAGGATTTCTGACTTTAAATTTAGTGCTTTTAAATATATGTAATATTGCGTGACTGGAATTTTGTTTTCAGCACAGTGTAGCTGTTGAAAGAACTTCATGGATCCTGACAGCGAAGTGCTTTTGTGCTGAAACAGTTCCAAAAGCAGCCTACAGTATTTATTTTTTGTTGCTTGTAGAAAGTCGGTCAAAAAGGCTGATCTCGTCTTTGGAGTTAATCCTCAAAATCTTCCTCTCTCTGTATGTGTGGGCAGAGTGAAAGAGAACGGGGATAGTGAGGTAGGGAGTTACAGGCTTAGCCATAATTGCTGGTAAAATTTATGTAATGTGCATTTCTAAGAGATTTGAACTGATTTGGTCTTGAACCGTGATGTTACATCTCCTAAAGAGTTTTAACAACTCTTAGCATTACAGTCAGAATCTCTCATCATTTAACAGTTTTAAACATAGTAACCGTAAGTACTAAAAATAGAGAAAAGAGAAAGATAAAAAGCTATGAGCCAAAGGCACAAACATCCTTGCTTGTACTCACTCTCTCTTTCCCCCAGCCCTGAAAGATTAACTTGCTCTCTTTCTGATTTGTCTAGGAGCATTTTCTTCCATAGAAGAGATCCCAGAAAATATTGTGCACGACCATGAGAAGAATGGCCTTCCACGTTTGTCCTCCTTCACTGATGCTGAAATTAAGAAACGGTAAGAGGTGGCTTCCCAGGAAAGTGGGCGCTGCTTGGAGACAGCAGTGTGGGTGAGCAGGCAGTAGTACAGTTGAAATCCACATCTGGAATGGAGGACAGCAGAGTTTTTGTCCCACCACTGATATTAAAGTGTTATTCCCTAAGCCACTCAGATGTTGCTGTGACTATTCCCCTCCTGTCTTCAAAGACATACACAAGTTTAACTGATAAAACAGTTAGATGATCCAATGACTCCTTGGTATGGGATTTCTGTAGTTCAGTACACCACTATTTGTGGTCCACCCGGATCCCTTGTAAAGTAAAACTTCCCAGCTCCGTGTAAGATTGGCATTGCAGGTAGATTCTCTTATCYGGGTTGAGCCATACAGATTTAAAAAGTCACTCCTCCTTAGCCACAGACTATTGTCCCTTCAGCTGAAGCACTTCATCTTTCTGTTGGAGTACTCATGGTCCATTTCAGAGCAGGGAGTTTATTTTTCTGCAGTGATGCCTTCTAAATTACTCTGACTAGGTTGTGTCTGTTCTTGTTCTTGTCTCTGCTAGCTCCTTTTCTGTATACAATCCCTGTAGGGAGTTGCAGCATAGAGAGAATAGGAAGTAAAATGACAGTGGACACTTGTAAGGTTGTGCTTGCATGGTTTTCTTGAACATTAAGCCATTCTGAAGAGTTAGCACCTTACACAGGAGGTGGCAGCCATCACTTGAGCACAGTCCAGTGATTGTTGCATTCAGTGTTATGAATGCCACTGATCACCGTTGTGGTACTTCATTGCAACTGATAGTTTGCAAAAGGAAATATTATCACTGTGTTTGTGAGGACATGGATTTATCTCCTGGTGAACAGCCCTGCATAGAAAATAACTGTTTGCCCAGGGGATGAGCCATAGTTAGGGTATTTGAAGTCAAATGTCATCATTTGGGGTGTTACAGTCAGACCATTACAGAAATAGTGCTGGAGATACATAACATGGGTTCTGTTGGGAATTCTGAAGTAAATTATTGGGGCACTTAGCTGTAGCAAGAGGGATTGTGTGGATCTGTTGATCTACTTTGCTCACCTCTTGTCCCACCTGGTTGGGTGTCAGTCTGACAGAAGACTGGTCAAGAGCCTGTTGGGGCTGGAAAAAGTCCATCCACTTATTTTAGGATGAAGATGAGGACTTACTCTAGGATGAGAGGATTAAGCTCTAAATCACTTTTGTTAGCTGTTTACCTGAAATAAACTTTTATTTTCAGTTTACTCCTCCTACAGATAATCTCTAACTACAGCATGTTACAGTTCAGTGATGTCACGACAAAATATGAAATTCTGTTGAAGACTGTTGGGTCTCGTTAAAATAATATTCTCAGCCATTTTTAAAAGCATGCCAAAACTTCAAATAAAATACCAGAAAGTTTTTTTTATTTTTTACGTAAGCAGTAATTTGTCTAACTACCTGTCATTGAAATCTGCAACCCTCTGCATGCATTTAGCTGTATTGAGTCACTTTTTTGCGTGTCGTTTTATGTATGTTGCTTCTTATTTTGAGCCCAATCCCATGACATTATTAAGTTCAGAGCTTTCAGCATCTTAAAGGACTTGGTCTTCTGTTTATATCGGTCAAGATAAACTAAGCTTCTCCTTTTGCATAAAGTGTGACAAATAGCAAATACTGTTTATAGTTTGTATTGTATACAATTTATGTCTTTTTACTAAACAGTTTTCGTATTTTGACTCTTTTTGACTACAATATTAATAGACTATGAAAGTTGCATGTGTAAGATTCATATTGCTGTCTCTGTGATCAGAGTTTATGTACATTTTGTAAGTCTTTGCTAAACATTTCTGATACCGCCTTAATTATTTAATTTCTTATTTCTTTCTTCCTTCCTCTATTTAGACTGAATTTATACTTCAAGTTTTTTATTGTTAGAGATCCATTTGAAAGACTTATTTCTGCATTTAAAGACAAGTTTGTGCACAATCCTCGGTTTGAACCTTGGTACCGGCATGAAATTGCTCCTGGCATCATTCGTAAATATAGAAAGAATCGCACAGAGACTAGAGGGCTGCAGTTCGAGGATTTTGTGCGCTATCTGGGTGACCCAAATCATCGATGGCTGGATGTTCAGTTTGGTGATCACATCATTCATTGGGTAACATATGTGGAACTGTGTGCCCCCTGTGAAATCACATATAGTGTGATTGGACACCATGAAACCCTGGAGGATGATGCTCCATATATCTTGAAAGCAGCCGGCATAGACCATCTGGTATCATACCCCACGATTCCACCAGGGATAACAGTGTACAACAAAACAAAAGTAGAGCGGTATTTTTCGGGAATTAGCAAGAGAGACATAAGACGCCTCTATGCTCGGTTTGAAGGCGATTTTAAACTCTTTGGCTATCGGGAGCCAGATTTCTTGTTAAACTGACACCTAGAATAAGCTCTGGAGAAGTGTCGGGTGGATTAACCTAAACCCACATGAATACCAGCTGCAACACTGACAGAGCTAAGAATGACCTTTTGTTTTCTAGCTTTTTGATGTTGCTCCATTTTTCAGTGAAATATTTGTCATATGAACAATTAGGGGCTTATAGTTGTTGTTTACTGACCGTATTTTCAACATGTGGCATTGAAATCTGTTAGGAGTGAAATCTCTATTATCTAAAATACAGAATTCCACTTATTCCCTCTTCCCTCCAGGGAAAAAAGAAAGGGGGGAGGGGAGAACCAATGGGCTACGACCTTCCTGGTCTCTCTCCCAGCTAGAATACCGTTTAAAAAAATAGAGTGAAGCATTTGTAAAAGATGGCAGTTTCACTGTAGGTTAACTCTGACATGTGGGTGAAATTACAATTCATGCTCATGAGAAAGGCATGTAGAGTCTCCCACGAGCCATGAAAACTAGAGGCCAGCACAGGACTAAAATTTGATTAAATACTTGGCAAGTAAAATCATCCAGGTTCTGTCATGTGCCTGATACAATAACAGTAATGCTGATCTAATCCCATTTTTTGTTTTTCACAGAACAAATCTAATTAGACAGAAGCTTCAGAACTGTCCAAAAAAGGGGGGGAGGGGGCTGGTTCCAAGCCCATTTGTCTTTGTATTCTTGTCAAATGTTTACTGTACTTACTTCTGGCCTGCTTTTTAAAATATTATTTAACTCCTGGCTATGTAAGTTATCTGAGAACTTCAGAGACAAATGGAGCACAGAGAAATATAAAGCTTTTGGGGAAACTTTAAGGAAATTTAATTTAAAAAGAAAATATGAGTAGTAATTTGAGAAGCACATCACAAGATGCTCTCTAAATATCAAACATTTTAACTTGTTTTATCTTCTAACAGTTAAGGTTAAATAAGCCACAAAAGCAGGATGTCATGTAAAATAGCTGCTGGAGTTAATTTGGGTTAATGCTTCACCTTTTTCTTATATCATGCCATGCTCAATGTTTAGTACCTTAAAGAAGACAGAAATTGCCCCCTCTGAAAATGCATCTCTCTACTGCTGAAGAAGGCAGGATAAATCTTTGATTTTTCCAGTGTTTTGCTGCTATGATGTCTTAAGTBAAAAATGCCCAACATCTGTGTTACCAATGGGTGAATTGGCAACTTGCCAGGAGTTTGAATGTCACTTAAATTTATGTGTATACTTTGTGCATTAAAAAAAAAAAAAAAAAAAAGCAAGCAGAACTGAATGGGTGCAACCATAACATTTGCTTGTGTTTGCATTCTTCCTGTCTGATTAAAAAAAAAAAAGTCTCTTGTCTGAGTTCACCAGCAATAAGGATTAATGCGCTGTCCTGCAGTTCATAGGAAAGAGAGGCCGTGTATCTGAGTTAGAGGAATTGGTCCATCACAGTGAGGCATTTGAGCTGTATTTTTGAAATCATAGTCCTAAAGGATTAATTTTCAGACCAGTAACATTGCTGACTAGAAATGCTAATAATGGTCAGTGCTATGGAGCCTGCTCTTAAATCCAGCTACAGTATGTTTTTGATAGCTTCCTGTATCAACATAAGGAAGCATCTTGCAGTCAAGAAAAAGGAAAGCTGTGCCAAACTGACATGTGCTGCTCTCTGCAAAAAAGAAGCCCTGTTGTAGTTGGATGTAATTTCAGAAAGATCTCAACAGTCTGATTGAAACAAGGGAGAATCATTAACTGGGCATTGTTAGCAAGAGAATACTCCAAGGTGGCAAAGCTGGAAGAGTTGTTTGGGGATTTGTTTGTTTGTTTAAAAGAAAAAACTGGGAAGTTACAGTACCCTAGACTTGTTAGTTCTTAACTTATGAGAAAAAGATGTTAACAGCTCCAGGTTTGTGTGTGTTCTGTTTTTCTTTTTGTTTGGTTTCTTTGTTTTTGTTTTTAATACGGGAACCTAGCAAAATGTATTATTAAATGCGTTTTGGAGCTAATGAGCTGATTGATTACCTCTCTGCTGATTTCAAATGTAACAGTGTGAATAATGTATAGTGAATTCAGGCCTTAATCTTTAAATCTAATAAAATAGAATCATTTTTCTCTGAAAGCATAAGCTACTGATCACATAGCACACAAATGTATCTGGTTTTATTTTTCTTCATAAACTACTAAATGTACTGATTACTTAAATTGCCAGATGGAAAGTTCTAAGTAAGAATGTTTTCCYTAATAGCCTTTTCTGAGTTGAGTTCTCTTGGGAGTTTGATGGGAAATGTGGATGGATTTATGCAGTGATGTAGAAAGCTCCAGCAAACTGTATTCTGARTGCTCCTTTCCCCCAATTCTGTGCTCCTGCGCTTTTCAGGCTGCAATTGGAATAGTCATTATCTTTTCTTCAATTCATACGCGAAGTTTCTCCTTACAATGCTTACTCCTGAGCTTTTTTCCTTTTTTTTTCTTTCTTTTTTTTTTTTTTTCCTCTTGAGGCTAAAATAAATTACAGAGCAATTTTGGCATGACTCTTGCAGAAACTTAGATAACATTAAAATGTTTCAGATATTTAAGGAGAGTCCTTAAAGGGGTATGGTGAAATTCGTACCATGTAGGTTTGGTCCAGATAGAATGACCAGAGGATTTGGTGTCCTAGAGAGGACTCTTGCCATGTCAGTCTTGAATAATTTAATTCATTAAATTATTGTGCTTTGTTTTAAATTAATTGTAGTCTATACAAGGCATTTACAAATTTAATCCCAGTGGCATGCATGAATGACATTTGGCTGTGTGGTTGTCATTTGCCTACCACTTTCAAGCTGTAGTGATATATATGTATTTTGGGAACTACTCATCCAAGGTATTACTTCTCTTTTTTATTATCACTGCAGCTTCAGAAAGCAAATTTTCATGATTGCTTTATGTCTKTCTCTCTGTGTATTTCTTTTTGTTGTCTCCTCAGCAACTTCTGAATCCTTTGGGCAATTTTAACCACATTTTACAGGGAGGGTTGAGTTCTTAAAGATACTGAGTTGCAGTAACCTTTCTGAAAAATGACAGCTAGTTAGAGGAAAGAAATATTCTTTGTGCATTTTCTTGATGCACATATCCCTCTTTCTTGCAGTAGAAGTGGATCCAAAATCTACGTGCCTGTGAGCAAACTTTAAGGGCAGTGCCTGTCCCCTTTTCTTTCAACTCTAGTGCACAGTCAGTTGTTGCCAGTGGTCTCTTTCTGATTACACACCGTGAACATGCTTCTCCGTAGTTAGAATTAATGTGCAAGTTCTTATTTTGGGACCTGTTCTTTAAAAGAAGTTATCAGTTCAAGAGTGTGCAGAAAATACGTTTTTCATGGATACCCTGTTGTCATCTCTTGCTGTTGGTGCTTGGATGTTGCCCTGGGCAAGAGCCCCCAGCTGTCACCGCTTGTCCCTGCAGTCGGATCAGCCAAGCCACCAGGCAGCTCTGGCTTTTGTGCAAYGTTACTGCGCTTTTTCCTTCAGGTGTTAGTATATTTACTCACTGGCAAAGCCAGCTCTGATCTTATCTGTGCCTGAGCAAGTTTACTGAGAAAAGCGTGATGATACAGGCATAGCTTAAGCTCATTTCTCAGAYGAGAAAGGATTTCCTGTCAGTGTATCAGTCTGTATCTGATACGCTTGAACTGCAAGAGAGAGCGCAATATTTCTGCTTAATGGCCTTATTGTAGCTCACACTAAGGCGCAGGCCTATTATTCTGCTAACTAAGGGGACCTTAAAGGAGATGAGCATTCARCGAGTGCTTGTTTTGAATGTAAGGCTGGGGGGACTCTTGACATAGGAATTGCGCCCTGAAGATTTATCGTGGCTAACTCCGTGCTACGTGTCATCTGTGGAGGCCGCTGAGGTTTCCTTGTGGCCTGTGCTTGAGAAGACCTGCAAGGTAAAAAGCGGCTTGTGGCTCTTGTGTGGAAATTCCCCTTTTTAGCCAAAGTTAACCGCGTCTGTTGCTGGGCCACTGCTTGGGGGATGGTTTGGGAATTAAATTCTCTATTRGCAGCGAAGGCTGCAGTGCTCAGGCTGGCAAATGCCGAACGCCTCTCTCACGGCGAAGGAGGGAGCTTGTCTCGCTCTGATGTTTTCAGCTGACTTTGGCACTGCTCTCTATAGATCTTTATTTTTGTGCTTTTTACGAGCTGTTGTATTGTTTTCCTGTGCGGGGCGATAGCCCGAGGTGCCTCATCTCATCGTCACCAGAGCAGCTTTGAAAGATCTGGGCCTGCTTTGCTGCGCAGTAGAAGTTTCCCTTGTGAAGTGAGCGGCGTTAGGCCTGCAGTCATGCAGCTGGTAAGAACAGAAACGGTGCTGTTCGGGGCTAGCTACTGTGAAATCATCGTTTTCCCTTTTCAGCCAGGCAGGAGAGAGAGGGTAAAGAAAGATACGTTTGCTTTGAGTCAGGAAAAGGAGCCGCACTGATAGAAATTCCAGAGTGGTAAACTGGAGCAACGTCTGGGAGAACAGCACGGGAAAAAGCAGCGGGCAGTCGTTTTAAAGAACCCCAGAGAGGCTGGACTCCATGCCGAATGGAAGTTGCTGATGCTCACACTTCCAGTAATGAGTGGTAGCAAATGTGCTTCTCTGTATCGTGTGTCTGCAYGGCAGAGAAGCCGCTGCCAGTAAGACAAAATGCACATGACAGACTGAAAACATGAAGCATCTGCTGTACATGAATGTTTGAAATCATTCAAAGAAAAGCAAAAGAAAAGCTTTCACTGCAAAGGAACAAATTAAAAATAGTCATGAAGACCGTGTACCTGGAAATGCGGCACCCAGCTAACAGGCAGAAATAGGCTGACTGCCCTGGAAGTGTACAGGGCATTTCTGAGCAGCTTGTGGGACAGAAGAGAATCTGCAAATACAAGGGTAAACATGGGCCACAGGGCATCTATATACTCTCCGAAAAGCTATTTAATACTGAGAACCTAGCCAAGGCTACCAGTCTTGCCTAAGCACATGGATCTTCTCTGGGATAAATGTATAGCTGTGCTGGGAGCATACAGAAAGGAAAAGCTCTTGTGAAATACCTAGCGCTGCGAGTAACTACAAGTTGCACACCCACTGTGATTTAAGAAGTAGGAACATTCTGTTATTTAGGTTTCTTTTATTTCTGCAGTCTAAAGCCTTTTTTTATTATTCAGCTTTCTTTCCCTGTCTTCAGGGGTCTTTGGACAGTATACTACACCGTGACGTATCATTCTTCCTTTGCAAAAAGGGTTGGAGAGGCTATGGGAAGTTTCCTCCATGATTTTAAGGAGTTACAAAGACAAATTCAGAGCAGGGAATTATTATCCTTCACAAATGACTCGCTGTGATTGTGAAACATCAAGATTGCATTAGCTACTTCTTAGATATTTCATCTGAAGGTCAGGAATTCACTTACAGAAAAATYATTGCTATTCTGTTCTGTATTTGAAGTCTTTGTTTTTCTGTTTTGAAAGAGATCTAGTAAGGCTTTACAGCAAGTAAAATTTGAAATCTTGCATACAATAAAGCTTCACTTTTGAATCTACCTATTTTACTGTCATTCTACTTTAAGTAATTTATTACTTAAGATTAAGTAATAAATACTTAAGAGTAAGATTAGGCCCTTTGCACTTAAATACTCTGTCTCCTCAATTACTGTCTGTTCCTTGAAATTCTGCATTTTTTGAACTTGTAAAAAAGCAGCTAGAAAGGAGACTCAGAAAACAGGGCTTCAAAATGTGTCATTACTTGTATGCTTCTGTCCTCTTCACAAACTTCTTTAATCTGACATCAACTTTTTTTTCTTCCATTATCTTTTTAATTTAGCTCTTTCCTGTAAAAACCATCCAGATATGTATTTGTGATTAAAATTACATATTTTGAGAAATATGTGAGAGTAAAAGGATTAAGGGCGGAGTTGCAGCAAAAAAAAGGGGGGGTGAACTGAAGGAGGGGCCTCAAAGCAGTGGCAAGTGGCAATGTGTTGCTTTCTTCCTCTTGAACAGTARACAGTAAAAGCACAATTTCATTTTTCTGGAAGCTGACTATTGACAACAACAGTATTTTAATCAGCTTTTAATCTCAACACACTATTTAAATGCATCTCTGTGTGACAGCAAGATACTGCAGTAAGTTGTAATTGTTTTTTTGTGGACTCAGAGTGGACCTAGAAGGTTATTTGAAATGCCATTCTGATGGAAAAAAACTCAGCTGCATTGCTGCCATGTAAGGATCTATCATATGATTGTGTAACAGTCAGAGAAAAACCACTTTGATAGATAGTGATACTTTGTTTTTGGTAATCCTCTTACTGATGAATTTCTGGCTTAAAATACAGCACGGTAGATTTGCTTTGTTCATGCCTCTCTGTTCTGAATAGCATTTTCAGAGTTTTCCTACTTTTTTATTTTGAGGCCTCTTTGCTGCAACTTCTGTTTGGGAATTAATTCAGGATTAAACAGTTTGCATTGGATTTTAAGGTAAGCATGTAACTGGACTGGACAATGTGAGGACGCTGTGGGCTCTGATTGAGACTTGTTAACCAGCAATGTAATATGGCTGTGAGGAAGCTACCACCTGACTCTGACATGTATCCAGCAAGGTATTTCCAATAATGGCCAGTAATTATGAAGATGGTGGATAAGCCTGCAGAGAGACTTCACCTTGACGCCTGTGTCCAGTGGTCATCAGCTGTGATCTAGCACAGGTGCAGCAAGGGGTGGATGGTGTTTCAGCAGGATGAAGAGCCTACCTCCAGAGGGGAGAGCAGCAGGCATGGCTTGTTTAGCCTGCRAAAGAGAGAGGGTACAACCACTGTCTACAACTGTACTGGAGGAAATGAAGGAGAACRAGATGAGCTCCCTGCAGAGAAGGAGGGGAGCCAAAAGACAGTGCAGTAACAAAGACAAGTCAGTCTGCATTGACTGGAAGCCAGCTGAGGCTGGGAGCTGGCAGGAGGTTTTGTACCTTGAGGCTCTGCATTGTCATTTCAGTATATGCAAAGGAAATAGAGATTGGGGTGCTGCTATATTGTCTGCTGAAGCAGCAGAGGCCTTGATTTCACAACCCATATGATCTTTCAAGTCCCGTGCCTTCTCCCAGGCTGGTGAACGATGGCTGTGAGCACAGGGGAGCAGCATTGGCGTGCGAACACTGGGTAATCTGACTGTGGGAGGAAAAAGGATCAGCTGAAGCAGCTAAGGCTGATCCCACATGGTCATGTGCACCCTGCTTGGCTCTGTCTGCCAAGAGATGGGCCACAGCTGGGGAGCTGTTGTCATCTGCTGCCCATGAGCCTGAAATGCTCCCTCACCTCAGCTCTCTATAGTGTGTGCTGCATCTCACAGGGCCCTCAGCCGGTTTGCAAGGTAAGGGAAGCCAGCCACCCCCATGCTATGTTCCTACAGTGGGCAGGTTACATTATTTATTAAGTTGTTTTTTGTCTTACATTAATCACATTTGGAGGTGATGGAAGAAGTGTCAGCTTTTGTAAGCAGCTGGAAATGCAGAATTAATGATGTTTCCCCCTGCCTGTCTTTGGGTTGTGCATCTGACACAGAAGTGACTTGGTAGGAAACAAAAGGGAAGGAACAGAATATYATGTAGTAATTCCTTTATTTGGAGAGTGATAAAGTGGCACCTTGTGCAATTACTGTTACCCTTCTGAAGTTTTGAGGATCACACTGCCCATCTCCCTTCCTAACCAAAGGGGATGGTTGGGCAGCACAACCAAACCACAGACCTCGGCCCCAAAGCCAGATCCCATTCCACAAGGACCAGATTGACTCGGCTGGCAYGGTGGCAGCCACATGGACATCTGTGGAGTATCATTGCTGAGGAGTGCTTCTACACAGTGTCACCATTGCAGGCTGTGCTGCTCAAACAAGTATCAGCTTTCAAAAAATAATCAGAGCTTCAGTTTACCTCTTCTTTCTCTGTCCCTTCTGGGGTGGTGGTGAGGACAATGATCACTTTCTGCAGAGGGGAAYTGCCATCATCAGAAATGAAAAAGCAATTGCTGGAGGGATGATACAGCAAATCAGCTTTATTTATGACTGCACCTTGTAAACAAAACTTTCTTTTATGAGGTGGGGAGTAGTAAAGATATTTGTAATGTGTTCAGAGAAGGTGAAAAGTTCCTATGGAAGGCAGAGCAAGAAAAAAATATTAATGGCTCTATAATCACTAGATAGTTTTAAAAGACTATTRTAACCTCTGGGTTTAATCATGCAGGGTGAACTTACCAATGCAGTGCTTACTGCTATTGTCTAGTGGAGGTTACATTGAATACTGTCAGGAGCTTAATTTGATGCATTATTTCAATTTGGCCTGACACCTAAATGATTAGGGGTGTATGTGTTTGCAGTTAGTGCAGCAGCCTAACGTTCAAGACTATGAGTAATAGGTCCATTAGCCACCTGAAACTTTAAACTGTAGTTGAGGGCTTTCTTTGTGATGTATYATTCCAACATGCGTTAAGTTTGCTAAGCACTTTACTTGAGCTAARGGCACAGAAAGATTTAAAGCCAAAYGGCCATTTTTCCACTGCTGGATCTTATGCTCTTTCAGACAATTTCTAGCCAGTGGTCTTCATGGAGTATGTTTTAAAAACACAGGGAACTTTGAACCATCAGAATATTTTTCCCTATCAGAAAGACTCCTTTGCTGTATTCTCCGTGTCTGTTGGTGACTATAGAAGCGTTCTCCCAATGCTGCCTTCCCATCAAAAGGTACTGTCTTCTGAAAATCCYTTTTGTTCTGTGCCACCAAGTAAAGGACTTTGAACCCAAGTGCTGTGTTGCAAAGAGCCCATATTCCCCAGCAGCCACCCAGATGTGGTGCCCTGAAATTTGCAATTTCACAGGTGTGTGGAAGAAAACAACCCAAAGCAACCTTTATTTTTTCCCATATGTTTCACTGCAGAGTGGGGGAGTGATGGGAAGAGAAGAACCCACACACAAAAAACATAGGGATAGTGCTTGTCTGTTGCTTTATTTCATCTCTGCTTTGAGCCCAAATATAATTTGCCACTATTCAGTGTGTGCTCTACTTGAGAGTGCATGAATCAATAAGAGTAGAGGGATCGTGTTTTTTGTAGGATTTCTTGGGTTTTGTTTTGTTATTTTTAATGCATGTCTTAGAGATGCATTTTGTAGGATTTCTTGGGTTTTGTTTTGTTATTTTTAATGCATGTCTTATAGAGATGGGTTCTGCAAAAGTGACTAGATTCTAGAATGCCTCAGCTTCATCTTTGAGGAGCTTAGAAGCTGTTTAGACAATTTGGCTGAAATAGTGGTTGGTGGTTGGTGGCTTTTTCTTTTTTTGATTTGATTTCTTTTTATAGTCTCTAAAGTTGATAGTGCCAGCTGTAATTAAGTTTTCTAATGCTTGTTTTAAATCTCTGGCTTTGATTGCTTCTAATTTTGCCAGACTTGGAACTAATCAGGCTGAAATCTCGTGTACTAGGTGCCTACCTTAAGCTGACTGTTGTGGAAGAGCTAAAATGGTTATGCCATTTCTGGGAATGCTGTTTGGAACAATTACTTAGATTGTGCCCTGATGGGGGGGGGGAAGTCATATGGTGCTACAGAGATGCAATGGATGAAGGACTTAAATTTCAGTGAGAAAGTGAGATTGTTCTGTTGTTCAAAATGTGCCTTTTTTTTTGTGGGATAAAACCACTGGGGAAACTACAAGTATTTGAAAAATTCAGGCCACGTAAACCTTAGCCATAGAACTTTATGGCTAAATTCTTCAAAGAAAGTATGGCCTGTCCTGGTCTGCAAATGAAGAAGAAGGCTTTTCCACCAACTGCTGCTGCTCACTGCAAAAGCCTGGTGCAGGCTGAGGTGCTAGAACTGAGTGGTGAGCCACAGGGGACTAGAAGCAAAGATAATTTGGGGATAATCTGGGATAAGCATAGGTGAGGAAACTGAACTCTTATGGGTGTTTGGGATGGAAGAGTAATAGGACCAAGATCCAGTGAGATGAGGACAGTGGAGGAGCAAGGGGCTGACTGAGCAAGAAGACTTGAAGTAGAAACTTGCAGAGGATACTGGGGCTGACTGGACTTGTTTGGCTTTTTAGGTGCCTACATCTAGAAAYCTATATTCAGGGAGTGCTGAATTTGCAGAGTTTGGTAGCAAAAGTTGGGAAAAGCCAATTAAGGGCTTCCCCCACCTTTGTCTGCCATACTTCCTAGCCTATGAGTTATTCTTGTTACATTGTCACATGCTATTTTTTTTCACGGAATTCCGAACTCATTCATTGTACAGGACAGATGGGTGCCCCTGTTAGGGGCTTGAAAGAGTAAGATGTCTTCAGGGCTGCTTCTTTATCTCTTGCAGAAGCTAGAAGGTGCCTACTCAGAGAGGGAGGAACTGAACAAAGAAAAAAGATRATCTTATGATCCGTCATTAATTGGCTACAAAATTTTTGCACGTTGCTAATTCAGTTATCTAACCCTGACTTCTCACAAGTGGCCATTAATGATAGGTTCCTCATTTTCTGACTGCAAGCCCTGGGATGGGACTTGCACAGGCAATGTTCATTCACAGCTGTAACTATGTCAGTCAAGGCTGTAATCTGAATGTAATATTAAATCAGGTTTTAAGTGCCTCAGCTAGGACTGCAGAATGGGTGGATATTTTTTTCTCGGGCTTTCTGTATGTCAGAGCTCCATCTGTAAAGCTGGGTTAATAGATGTTCCTTCTCCTCATGGGCATTTTGAGAAAATAATTACTGGTTGGAGWACTCTGTAGGAATGAATGCCACAGAAGAACCCTTGGGGGGAGTGGGGGGAAGTGTTTTTCTCAGTCATGCTCTGGGCAGCATTATGTAAGCCTGACCTGTAGGGTAAAACAAAGCATGGAAAAGCTACTCAGCTACTCAGCCATGGAGGAGCAGAATGAGGGACAGTGCATAAACCCAAAGGGACAAGTTAGAAGGCTGGACAAAGGGCAGACACAAGSGTGTGTGGGGCAGCTCACAGGCAGTATTATCACACTTCATGATTGCAGGCACATTTCCCTCTGGCCAGCATTGCTGGTGCTAATGTTGGCTGTGAGGCTATGAAATCACAGMCCCTCTAGTGTGCATCTAGGTCAGTGTTTTCATTTGGGCTGGGAGCATGCTTCTGAAATGAAGCACAGGACTGACCCCACTTTGGAATCTCTGGTCCCCATGCTTCGATCTCGGTGCCTAAAGTGACCCAGAGAGCACCTTATGTGTCCTGCCCAGAACAGGAATTCAGCCCATGGGGCTGGGCAGAGCTAGTGTGAAGTGAAATGCCTGCAGTGTGGATATAGCTTCCTCAGCGCTGTTTGGCCCTACAGATGCACTCCTGTAGGGCCCCATCATTGCCAATATAAATAAAGCCCTAGTCTCTCCCTTTGTAAACTGAATCCTGTTCAGAGCACTCTAATTCTAGTACTACTTAACTTTTGACTTTGACTTTACAGGCATAACATTCAAGGCAGCTCTTAGAAGAATTATGTTGGTGTGGATAAGTATGCACACAAAAGGACTCACTGCGCTTCTTAAGCGACAGTCACACTAGTTCACTCTAGTGGTGATGATGTGAAGAGCATCAGATGAAGCCACAGTGTACAGATCTATTYATTTCAACCTCAATTTCAGGAAGAGAGTTCATCTATGTAATTCTGTTTTGTTATGATACATGTATTACTATGCTGCTTGAGTATCAATGTACTGTTTCTCACAAATGTTTGGAGCTGGATGGAGTTCATTCAGAGGGAGCTGGCTGATGTGAGTGCAAGGCTGCTGTCAATGATCTCTGAAAAATCATAGTGACCAAGGGGTGTCYCTGATGATGGGGAAAGATGCTAATGAAGGAGAATCTAGAGAGTGATAGGGCAGTCAGCCTCACCTCTATCCCTTGGAGCACATGTCCTGGGAATCTATTTTGAAGCTCATGAAGTACAAGGTGGCACTCAGAATCAATCAGCATGGATTTACGAAGGGCAAATCATGTTTATTTAACCTGCTTTCTGTTGYGGAAAGACTGCCCCTGTGGACAAGGGGACAGCAGTGGATGTTGTATGTCTTGACTCTAATGTGACTTTTGACACTATCTCCCGCAGGACTATTTTTTGAAAGCTGAGAAGACATGGGCTGGATGAACAAATTAGAGATGGATTGGAAGTTGGCTGAACTATTGGACTCAAAGGTAAGTAATCAGCGGCTCAATGTCCAGTTGGCAGAGAGTAATAAATGGAGTGCCCTAAGGTCAATACAAGGGGTCAATATTGTTCGATATGTTAGTGATCTTGCATGATGAGACAGACTGCACCTTCAGCAAACTTGTGGATGGTACTAAATTGGGTATTGCTGTGGGGGGAAGGTCTGCTATAGTGAATGGTAGAGAGACATTAAAATATTGAGGATGAGGCCAACAGAARCCTTATGAAGTTTGACAAGAAGTGAGGAATTCAGCACTGGAGGTAGAACAACYCCCAGGCATCAGCACAGGCTTGGCACCAAATAGCTACAGAACAGAAAGCAGCAGATAGTAGTTCGTCCTATCCCAGTTATATACTGTATGTTCGTCAGATGTATATACTGTAAGTTCTTTGACTGCTTAATGAGTGGCTATGGAAAAGCTGGACTCTTGCAAGGGTAAAAGACCATGGCCACAAGTTTCATCAAGGGAAGTTCTGACTGGGTATAAGAAAAGAAATTCTTCACAGCAAGGATGAGTAAACACTGGAGGAGGTTCTGAGACAGGCTGTGAGACCTCTATCCTTGGAGATGTTCAAAACACAGCTGGACAAGGCGACCTTCTAACTGAGTGACTTCATCTARCTTTGAAGTTAGTCCTGCTTTGCACAGGGGTGGAATAGATGACCTTCTTTCCAACCTAAATTTTTCTATAGTTGTGTTCTGGGGAGGCAATAAGCATAGTTCTCCAACGTCTTTCTGACCTTTTCTTTATYTTTCCCTCCCTTTCCTCTTGAAAATAGAGGTTATATGGTGTAGGAACAGGTGGAATATCCTTGTTCTAGTTCTGTAAGATAACACACGCAGAAGCAGAAATGCTAGCTAAATATGCATTCAGTGCAAGTTTGTTAGAAAAGGATATTTATGTGATATCTGCTGCTAGCCTTTTCTCTCCACGTGATTAGCAATCCCTCTCTCTAACCCCTTGGCAGGCAAATAGGACCACTTTCCAATCCCTTGTACTCCAAATCCCCCCTTTGAAACGCAAGCAAAGCTGAGCTTGCTTAACTGTGCTCCTGACCTTGTTACCTTGTTTTCCAGGGGCACCTTCCCCTGACAATGTGATTGCTTGCTCAGGCACACTGTTTTCAAAGTAACCACTGGGTGTGACATGCTGAGAAAAACACAAACAGCAATTTCACTTGTCAGGAAGTTCCTCTGGCTTGACAGCTGACTATGTTGAGTCACTGACAGTTGTTTTTTCTCCTTTAACCCTGAGAACCACTGCGATAGACCCACTTTTACTTAGAGAATAGAATTCCTTGTGCACCTGAACTGCACTGTGTATGTGCTGTGTRCTTCAGAAATACAAAGTGTTTGATGCCTGCTAAATATTGCATTGATTAAAGCTTAACACCCACATAGCAACTGAGGTGTTCAGTGTGTGGTAGGAACACAAACCAATCTGTTTATTAAAAATCCTTTTACARTTGCAGAAGCCGTACGATAATTGTGTGACGTTAATGAAATGTTCATAGAGAAAATCCTTAGAAATGGGTACTGGCTAGCTTCCACCATTATTGCTTGATTATTTGGCCCATTGGGTTTTTTTGTTGTTTGGGGGGGGGGAATAGGGCAGAGACTCTGGAAACAAAGAGTATTTCTCGTTAATTAAGAAAAACTACGTTTTGAATTCTAAATTAAATCAGAATACCCTTAAGCTGTCCTGCTGTGAATGTTTTTACGTAGATATTCTGGCAGAGTGCCAAGGGTTGTCACTACTCCTGTGCCTAGAATTAGTTATTTAGGCATGTACTTGGGGATTTCTGGTAAAGACAGAACCATATTAATGTTGCTGTGCAAGCTTTGAGTGAAACTTCACTCGAACACTGGCATGCAACTCCAGGAGAGACTGCTTCCAACTGGAATGAGTGCAGAGGGGCTAGTGACAGGCCCATGCATTAGAGACCTGGGCCCTATTCTGGTTCATAGGTTATAAAGACCACAAAGACTCCATAATCATCTATTCTGACTTTCTGGATTGCACAGGCCACTAAACAACACACCTGAATTAATTCTATTTTGACCTAGGGTGCAGGTTTAGGAAAGGGGAGGAGGAAGGAATCTGACCTCAATTTAAAAACATCCGTTCATGGAGAACGCATCACAGCCCTTATTAAAAGGCATTAGTTTTAATTACCTTCAAAGTTAATTACCTTCAGTTGCCATCACAGTTAAATATTTATAATTAATTTCTAGTCTAAACTTTCTTCAACCTCCATCTGTTGCAAATGGGGTTGCTTTGGTTTGCTATAGCCTGAAGACTAGATGCAATGTCTGTCCTGGTACAGATGCTGGTGAAGGATGTCACACCTTACCATCATTAGACGTAGGAAGGACTGGAGCTGATTCATAGCAGTGRGTTCTCAGCCTTTCCTAATGTTCTCACATACATCAAAGTTCATTTAACCCTCCGTGGAATAGGACACCGTTCTTCGCATGGACTGCAAGAGCACTGTTGGCTTTGCAATTTCTTTGACCTCATATGTCAGTCCCATGATACATGGGCTCAGGAGAAAGGGAGAGAGATAAATGTAAAAAAATAAAAGAGAGAGAGAGACAGCTTTTTTATTCCTACGTGGTGTAAATCTAAACCACTTGCATGGTATCGAGAAGGCACCTTAAATTTTGCGGCTCTGCAGAAACAGTCTGTGTCCTTCTGAAAATCACCTGCATTTCTTCACACTTCACAGCACTGTTGTTTGTTCTCTTTGACCTTACAAAGCAGAGATGCAAGGATTAGATTTCCAGACATCGTGAGTCTTTTTCTTAGCAACCAGTTTGAATTTCACACTGAAATTAGTTATTTTACTGAGTAGTGGTGAGACATAGCACACCTTGGAAATAAGTGGTCATGAATGCAATTGTAATTCATCAATGACATTTGTCTGCACTACTTTGCCTGATTAGCTGACGCTGATTCCATCATACATGAAATCTGCTGACTTTATTGAAGGGCTGGGCGGGCTACCCCTCCTACAGACATAAGGAAGTTGAAGTTACTGTCTAAGTTGAGTTTATGGAGGATCTGAGCCAAGCAATCTGAGGAGAAAAAGAAACTGCTGGAAGAGATGAGAATGGTATGAAGTCTGCTAACTACTTGATTAATAAAATCAGCAAATAAAGAGATGCCTTTATGTGTGCAGGAACAATAAAGGTAGACTATATAACATGCACAGGTTGCTTGAGAGTAGGCTGGAAAAGGGCTTATTCATGTGATAGTGTGTAAATTAATTGTCAGCTTTAACAGTCAGCTGTGGATATACTATATAGGATTTTAAAGGCTTGAATGTTTGAAATAAATCTCCCTGTAGTTGTTAAACTAAGGTACCACGTGTTTTCATGACTGAGAAACAAAAAAAATGTATTTTTACTCAAAAGGTTGTATCAGTAGAAACATTAGCTTTATGAAGGAGCTTCACAAACRTTTGAAAGCAATATTTGGTTTTGAATAGCCCAGCTACCTGTTTAGAATAAATTCCACAGAAAATATTTATGGCTTTAAGAGATCTTATTCTGAATGTAGGAGATTCTTAGTGTGTTTTTCCTCATTCTAATCATTGCCGCCTTCATTACAAAATACTTCGACTCAAATGGCTGCAAACTCCCTCTCCTCGTATTTTGTACTATTTTAATTTCCAAAGAGTTTAATATTCACTGAAGATGTATACTAGTTAACACATTGAGACTGAAATTAATCACAAAAATATTTTCCCRTCTTGTTTTACTTTTGTCCAAATCATTAGTTTTAACTGCAGGCATGGTGATTATTACCTTTCCATTCACTTTCTAGTGCTCTTCTTTTGCTCCCAGACGGTGAGCTTCACAAAATGTCAGTTCATTTAGGACAGAACTGATACCTACATTTTTGGTAGAGAGACTTACTTTCATTTTTTTCCTTAAAGGGATTGTTCTCATCTTTTTTTTTTTTTTTTTTGACATTTTGATGTCTCTTTCCTTAAAATCTGGATCTACTTGGGAATTGACTAATTTTTGGTTAGAAAATATCTTATTAACCTGGATGAAAATGTTGAGTAAAACAACATAAAGGATTATCTTTGTTGCATCTGAGCCTGCCTAGACACAAGTAATCTCATCTTTGGTGGCCAGTTCCCTAAAGCGATTTTGCTTTTGTTTAGTAATTGATTCATGATTCCAGGGGAGGTAGGTTAAAATGAGGGGAAAAAATCAAAGATCAAAGCAAGCATTTTATCTTTTCCTCCTCTTCTTCCATTCTTCCATTTTGCTAGTCTTGATGCTGAATTTAGTATTCTTTACCAAACATCCTCCCTGCTCAGAATCCTGCTAATTTCTCCAAAGCAAAAAGACGTACAAGACATCCCAGCCATTTGAAAGAAGCCGTTGCATCTCCTCCCCTCCTGTGGCACTCCTACCACAGAAATTTAAATCTGCTTGCTGCCTTCAGTCTCTCCTTCCCCAAACATCACAGCCTCCCATCTCCAGCTTCCTCTTACCCTTTACGTTTTCTTCGTCTCAGCTGCTCACTAGCCTGTGTGGAAGACTTCACTTCTTGCCCTCTTCATACAAAAGGCCAGCCAGCCTCATCTCCATGCCATYCTGCATCCTCTGCCTTCCTGCTTGCACCTTCACCTCCAAACGCATTCAGTGTGCCACCTAGAGCCACTGACTTTTGCTTTCCCCTAATTCTACTGTAGGTYCCCTCCAATTTGTTTTTGTCTCCTACACTACTTACGCTGCTATTATGTCCTGTCACCCCGGTAAGGGTTGTGACTTTCCCCCCTCCCCCATTCCCCTTTCTTTCAGATCCTATTTTTTTCTACCCTTTGGCAGAAGGACGCTCTCCCTCAGAGATTTTTTTTTTAGCTTGCTTTTTCAGTGCTTCTCTGGATGATTTCAGCCCCTAACACAGCTTTGACCACTATCTTCTTTCTTTCTGCAGCTATAGAAAATTATGATGTGTTCCTCTAACTTCCCTTGGTGGCTGCCCAGTCATTGCAAAAAGGCTAGATCTACTTTATCACTACTATCAGTATTGCTGTATTTCCTCCTGTTACTCAAACCTGTAATCTTGGTGTCCTCTCATTTGGCCCTAACATTCAGACTTTGACTAAGTATTTCTCTTCATTCCTGCACTATGTTTYCCAGATCAAATCTCATCTCTGCACTCCCATCTTATTTTCCAAGTCTCAGCCATACTGTTCCCATACATCTAAAACTGCTGTTCTGTCTCTCGTGTATGCTCTCACAAACTCCAATCAGCATTCATTCAGTTGTTGAAACCTCCTTTGCTGTTCATTATTCTGCTATTCTTTCTTCAGGTCCTTCTATTGCCTTGCACCTTCTAGTATGTAAGTAGGAGCCTCCCTCAATCTCCCAGATTGTTCTCTCCTATGCTCCTGAATTTTGGGGTTCATATGCAGTTGATTTACTGTGGCTGAAGGCAAGGGGCAGAAAGGTGGTTTCGATGGCCAATGCAGTGGCTGTGTCCCATCTTTGCCCTGGGGGCCAGGGCAGGACTCCTAGCTCTGCCTGTCCCTGGCTGCTGCCAGGTGGGAGAAGTCACATGCATGCACGAGCCAGGCACTGTCAGTGCAACCCCCTATCTTCTGACCCCCAGCAGAAGGTCTTGMAGTTCATCTCTGCTCTACTGCCCCTCCCCTCCTCCTCCTCCCACTGCAGGAGAGGCTCCCGCACACAAGTTTTCATCCCTGGGGCAGCAAAAAACACATTTGCTTTACCAGCTGAGAAGTTTTGAGCCAGTTCCCTCTCTACATCCCCTAATGATCATCCAGTGATCTTCTCTGAACACGCTTTTTCACAGCACAGCCTGCTGAGTGGAAAAACTTGAGGCTCTGACTTGGAAATAAAGGATGCCGTGATTTGGAAAGGCTGATGAAATCTGTTCACCACAGCTGTCGGCTGTGCCCCACAGAACAGAATGGCTGACCTTTTTGCTGAAGCAGCCCGCTCTGCTAAGGCAATCCAAAATCAATGTTTAATCAAATCAAAACATGAAAAACTTCTACCATCTCTTTCCAATATTTGCCTCTGCCAAAAGAAGGAAAAAAAAAAGGGGGGGACAAACACTCCTTGTTTAGCAAGTGGAAACCTGCCTTGTCCTGTCTGCTGCTCTGGACTAGCAAAGAATAACAGACATAATATTACTTTGCTGTCTTCTCTCCAAATTCCTATCTTCCAACCTCAAGGCTTTCAGGGCCAGGGATGTCATTTGGAGGTTTCCAATGTCTGCACTAATTAAAACAACAAGGCTCAGAGAGACTGGTATTCTGTGCAGGGCCCCCACTGAATACCTGACTAGAAATTGAAGTAGGAGCACTGTAGTATAGATTCCTGGAGTACTCCTAGAGTGAGGTCATGAAGAAAGCAGTTGGTAGTTCTGGGGGGAACAAGATACTGTACTTCTCTCCACCTGCTAGAATACGATCTCTTTTTTGCCTTAACACTGTCAGTTCCTCATAACGTTTTTTTTTCCATCTGACCTATATTTAATTTTGTAAGCATAATGTCTGGGAGTTTCATGAAAATGTGTCATACGCTGACTCACAGTAAAGAACTGATCAAAACAGGACAAGAAAGTTTCTTACAGGCAAAACAGCGTCTCATGCATACATCAGATTAATGCTGTTCACCTTTCTCATGKACCAAAAGCTAATAATTTTGAAGTGAGGAAGGAAATGCACGTTTGAGGTCCAACTTTTCCTTTGGTTAAATCCCTGGCAATATTCCTGAAATAAAAGACCTCACTTAGATATTCATGAGAGCAGAGCTTGGGCCTCAGCACACAAATGGCACAAAGCCATGGCCATAGGATACTCAAGTATAATGCTAGGATATACTTCTCCAGGGTTCTGGAAAATCTGTTTCAGAGCACGTAGTCTCAAAGAACACTTGTTGGTGTATGGTGTTGCACCAACACTGTAAAACTGTAGCAGAATCACTTCTGAAACAGGGCAAAGTATTTACATTTCAATGAATTATTTATCTGATAATAACTAAACTGAAAGTATGATGTCTCTCAGTTAAAAAACATAGTGTGAAAATAGAGATGTAAAWTTATATATGTGCAGAAGTTAGGCATGACAAGAATGAGAAAAAGCACCTGAGAAGATAATTCTGTCCTGAAAGGACCAGGAGAGAGAATATGCTGATCTCCATCTATATTTTAAAGTCAGCCTGTCTCCCTGAATTTTTGTGCAACACTCCAGAAATATGAAAAGCTGCCCCTAGATGCCACTAGGTGTCTCTTGTAACTAAGGGGATGTCCACACTGCAGCTCCTGATGCTTGGCTGAAATACAGCCATGTAGTGCTGTTGGCACCAGAAGGGATTTGGGAGGACAMCAACAGCTATGTGCTGTCCTGCTTTTTTAAAAAAAGCTTGATGTCAGGTGCCAAAAGTGTTTCTTGCCACGGTGTATTTCACCTCCCTTAACTTTAGGACAGCATTTACCACCCACACAAGGTAAATGCTTGGGTCGTTAGCATTCAGTCTCGTCTAGGTGCTATTGCATTTAAGCATGTAGAGCRGTCCAAAGGAGTGCAAGCGGGGTTTCACTAAGCCACAGCTAAAACAGAGATTGCAGCACTGGCATAAGTTGACCCATTTTCACCACATACTGGCTTCTAGATCCCACTGCTGCTTGGTGGGCAAACTGACCCCATGTGTCCAGAGGTGGAGACTGGCGTGTGAAATGAGAGCATCCTGCTCCAAGCCTGTGCCTTCCCAAAAGTCCTGCTGCTGTCAGCAGCAGAGTGAAACTGAGGCCTTGTTACTTCATCAAAAATAACAAGAAAATACCTGTGATAATATGAAAATCTAAGAATGTGTGTGACTTGCCAAAGGAGACTGAAAATAATCTTTAGCTCTCTACCAGGAAATAACAAAGCAACTTATATGGAAAGAGACCTYGCTGAAAGAAGCTGACCATCTCTGCAGCTGCATGTGCTGGGACCACCAGCCTSTCTCCAGGCCACTGTGCACTGCCGGTGGCGTCATCCTGCTATGTAACTCTTTAATTAGAAAATAGGCGCTTATCTCGGAGTGAGGAGCCTCTTGCTCCACACAGCAGCTATTTGAAGGGCATCCAGTAGTACACTTTAACTAATTGGTTCCTTTTGCATCATAGGATGTGTTAATGATTTCTTGGACAATTATCAATCTGTTTAATCTTCCAATCAGCCCATGCAGGATGTAGTTAGGAATAATATCTTTTGTACATGATACACGTGTCATGCTAAAAGAATAAGATGCATCTCCCAGGCTGGAATGTTGCAAGGAAGCATGAAAACCTCAGAAATTTCTTGGCTCCTGTGATTCACAGCAGCTGGACTGCTGTATTAAACATCTTCTGGGGAGGAGGGAGGAAAACATCTTCATTAAAAAATTGTTGAACATTTATGCCAATAGATGCTAGCTAGAATCTTTATCATCCTTAGCACTATCCTACACTCTTCCTATAAAAATAGGATTTCTGAAAAAATGGAAATTACTATTCTTTCCATTGGTGGTCTTGCTTTAATGAACCCCTTTCCTTTACAKATTATTTATACACCATTTTCTTGTTATACTCAGGACAGTTGATCTCACCTATTTTTAATATGTTATTAATAGTAGTTCTCATTATAAAAGCTAGCTCATAAGTGCGCTACCTTTAAACATCATGATATGGAATTCTTTATCTTTGGTGTTTATCACAGGTTTTCTTTAAAAAAACATGCTATTTCATCTGGGGCAAATTCATTACATTGGCAAAAAAATTTAATAAGAATAATCATAGACCTTTTCTTTTGAAAGCCAGAAAACATGTTATAAATGAGGCAGTGATTAAAGGAAGAAAAAAACATCTGAGTGCTAGCTGGAAGAATTGGGTTCAGCCCTCTGCTGCAGATTGTCTTTGTGCCACAATATAAATCGTTTAAATCGTGTTTTGGGAGAGGGATCACTAATTGTATAGCTCTCCTTTTCAGAGTGCCCAAGCTGAGACTCGGACTCTGAATGACCTCTCAGCACTTCTATCCAATTGTGGCTTAACCAAAGGAAGTTGTGCTTGTGAAATATTCTGCATTCCTGAAAAATCATGTTCTGACAGTTCATACACTTAATATCTCAAATGGAGTGCCTCAAATTAGTATTTGTCCCACTTCGGACCTAATTCATCTGTATGTCTACTTCCCATCTGTAAATCAGTGGAATAGTATTCCTTTTCCCTCAGCTTTTGTTGAAAATGTGTATTTGRGAAATATTCAATTGCTGTAATCCTAAATTTTATAGAAAAGGACATGAGGAAATGTATAATTCTGCCACTGCAGCGAAGTATGAATAATATAAATTGAAAGTATGGGGGACTGCACAGTTACTAATCAGAATAAGATAAAGTATTGTTTAGATGCTCTTTAAATGACTACGTTCTGTCCTGAACACTGAAAGAGGTATAAGTCCTAGAGAAAATAGTATGTGATTAACTTAAAAATGTATCAGGCACAYGCATGAAGGATACAAGTTAAATTGGTATTGTGCTGCTTCCTATTTTTCATATGTTTGACTTTGCAACTCCAGTTGAATGTTTTAATGCAGTACATGTGTATGTCTGTGTGCTGATGATATATTATCATTCTTTTCTAATTAACTTACCCCAAAACAATAAAAGGCATATTTCCTCCAAAAGAGCAACAAAACATACTGGAATTTAACAGTTCAAACTGTCTTGGTAGAGGAATTAAAAATGTTCTCGAAATATGTAAATAGTGTAATTCCAAAGTTGCTTCCCCTTCTCCGTTACCCCTCCCAACTTCAAGTAAAATTCTATTCTGGGGCAAAATCTTAGGAAAGCTGGGCCTCAGGCAGACGTTGAAGATTAGGCTATAAASTCAGAGGAAATCTAGTTTCAACTCTAAAGCATTTAATAGTAACCCAGTGGAGAAAGCATCTGTAATTCTCCCGTTGGAAAGCATAGGGCATCTGCATATAGCTTGACATGGCCTTATGAAGCCACTCCTAGATGGAAACATACTACTAACAGGAAAAATCATACTGCTGACAGGGAGCACCTCTAACAACCTGCTACCATAGTCACTGATTTTGGCTGAGGGTCTTTTTTAAGATGATGAAACTGGCAGAAGCTTTGCCATGGATTTGACAAGCATGGGAGGAAGTCCTTCCTCTCCCGCAGCAGGCAAATCTTCAATCCTATGGAATAACTATAGCCTTTCTCTTAATTACAATTATAAATTAACTTTGGTGTTTCAATCAGCTTTCAGATGCCTTATGAGAAACCCATTGTTTTGGGGCTGGAGCAGTTGGCTGCTCTTAGTTCATCCTAGAAAAAGCCATGAGCCATGTCCTGTCATGGGGCACCGGCTTCAGACCTTCTGGCAGGATTTTCCTATGTCATGTCTGACCTCGGATGAATAACCTGAGTGTACGACCAGTAATTTCAGTGGTAAGAATGAGGTTTGTAAGTACAGATTATTAACAGTTTTACTTTAGCTTCTTTCCCTTGTTTTTGCTGTTAGGGTATCATTCTTTCCTGCAAAGTATTAATAGGCATCTACATCCTTGTTTTATACTGAGCCCTCAATCTTCGCAGTCACAGATATTCCTCCATAGCTCTTCAGCTAATAGCAGCTTATTTTGCTGTCACGTTTCTCTTATTGCATCACATTTGTCTCAATAGACTGTCAGTTTAGTCCCTTCTGACAAATGAAAGCACCAGACTCTGTAATAACCTCTATAGCAAGAAAAATTACACTCTAAGGCTGATATGGAAAAAAAGTACTAAATGAATGGCCACTATTTGGGACATTTATGCAGCCCTCTGCCAAATTCTGCTCTTGGGCTCAATGAATTCTTACTAATGTTGCAAAAGGGAACTGTAGCTTTGTTTCTCAGATACAGAAACAGCAGCTATTAAGGAGAGACTACAGATACTAGAGCARGGTAACGCCATTTCTAGACATATAAATGAACTGTGTTCTTGGGCAGGAAAACCTGAGAAAGAGAATGCAGCCCCCAAAATAGGGCTCTCATCACAAATGAGAGAGAAGAAAGTGTGCTCAGACCTTAGTCTGTACTGGGGTGGGGGGGGAGGTAAGGAAAAAGATATCATGCTGAGTCAGCTTAAATTGGAGCGAGATAATTTTGTTCTCTTGCAAATAGATGTTTTCAACGAAATAGAGGCTGCATACCAAGAGACTATTGATCGTGTTGCTAAATAAAGTAGCGGCCTCCCTCAGTGAGAGGTTCTTCTAGAAAGCATGTGGTAAGCGTTGATGAGGAAAGACCTGCAGCCCTCCCAGCACGCCCTGCCAGTTCGACAGGGAGCGCAGCAGCAAATTACATGAAGGACGGGTATTGTTCCACGCTGCCACCTGAGACGGTGCCCACGAGGGCAGCCGCCGCCGTCCCTCCGTYGGGACTGATGACCTTGCGGCTCAGGTGAAGGACTGTCGCGGAGCAACGCCAAGACACGTGGGGGAAAAGCAGCGTGGCGGAAGGGATGAGCCTGCTCCCTCCTTTAACAGGAAAGCAAGGAGGGAGGTTTGCAGCAGAAGAGCTTTACGGCTAGGAGGGCAGGATAAGAATAGTCGGCAAAAACGCAGTCCATACTCCTCGGGATCCCGGGAAGCAGAGGGTGACTCCGCAGAGAGCGCAAACCTCTGTCCTCCTTCCAAGTTCCTGCGACGGGTCCTGGATGAAGAGCACAACCCGGCAGGAACAGCCACCCCACCGGTGCTCTGCAATTTGTGCATAACGTCCCCGGCTGACCATGATCAGACAGCACCGGGATTCAGTCCCATAACAATTCCCAGTGAAAAAATCAAGAAGGGGAATGGCAAAGCGGGGAAAGGATGCTGAGGTCAGCTTTTAGATAGAAACCTTGAGCCAGGGAGGGTGGTGTGAGCGCTGGGACCAGTGAGCTTTGCTCAAAGCACCATAATTAGAAACAGTAACGGTGAAAAATGGGCACGTTATGCAAGCAGACAGACCAGAAGCAGTGGGGCATGCCAGCACTGACAGGCTCTTTGGGGGTGGGGGTCTGGGCCTAGTGAGAGAGAAGAAAACACCCTCCATTGTCCAGCTGCTGTCTAAAAACTGACCGAGCGCTGGTACCTCTTCACCAGACTGATACACTCCCCACACCTCTGAAGAGTTTGTTTACAGCAGTGTCCAAAATAAACATTGCCTACCACTATATATATATAAAAATATATAAACACACACACACACACACACACACACACACATATATATATATATATTACTCCTGTTAGTCCTGCGGAGCAAGTTGGATTCCTTTCTGACTCACGCATGATTAACCAACTTCCAGCTGCATTAGCTTTATTGTTGCTGCCGATGCACAAGCCAGCGCTCAGCACGACTTTCAGATCCCAAGCTGAGTTGGCAGGGCTGCCACTTGCAGAAAAGGATATTTTTTTCCCCGAGAGTTGTGTTAAAAAAAATAGAAAAAAAAATAAAACAAAAAGAGAGGGAGAGAGACAACACGTGCTCGCTTCCCGGGGAACCAGCGAGAGCCACCGTCTGAGGCCGAAGGAAGGCAGAGGCGGGCAGCGCGGGCCGCCAGCCGGGGCGGCGGCGGCGGCGGCGCAGCCCCGCGGAGGGGAAAGAAGAGGAGCTGGCGGCGGCCCAGCGGGAGCCGCCCCCCGCCGCCGCGGCAGC
>NW_028186867.1:10916824-10989419 GCF_003343005.1 Rhea americana | reverse complement strand
GAAGCGAATTGCTATTTTTTGCCTCGCTGTTATTTTTGTGCTCGCTCAGAAGGTGTCTTGCGTTTAGCTGCCTGCAGTTGATGACTCATTATGCAGTATTTCTAGAAAATCCTCGTTGATATTTGTGGGGAAACCATCTTYTATTAGAGAACATGCTATAGTATTCCTGCTAAGCCTTGCCATGACTTCATGGAAGAAGCAGGTTTGTGGATGAGATTGGTGAGCCTTGAGCCACACTGCTTTTTCAGCAAAATGCAGCTGTTGAGAATGCTTCCCTTAAAGCAGTAAAATACGAATAGGTATAGAGGATCAGAGACCTGCTTTTATCTTTAATATTCGGCACAGTGGAGGATAATTCTGCATTTCTACTTGTGGAGGCTGCCTGCCTGTGTTTCGAGTACCTGTTTGGATAAACAGGCATGCAGTGCTTCATGTGCAAAGTATTCTCTTCAAAGAGTCTGGGCTTGAACAAAGGTGGAGCAGTCTGCCTTCCCCCTTCTCTTTCAAACTGAGGGCAGTCTTAGTTTGTCAGAACTAGGTTGTTTTCAGTCTCTGTGCTAAGTAGTAGGCGGATTCTGTTCACTCTGTTGTAGCCTTATAGTATGCTTGTGCGTGCGTGTGCACGCATCCTTTTTTGTTTGCTTTTCAAAGCAGTGGGGGTGGTACAGCACAGTGAGCCTCTAAAATGCCTGAGGAAGCAGAGAGCTATGAATAGCCAGAATCCCAGCAAATCCCCTGGGACCTGCCATTCCTCCAGTCTGACCAGGATAGATAACTGGTTTAACTGGAAGAGGAAGGGGGAAGAAAGCCTCCGTAGCATTAATGGAGACAAAAATTGTGCAGCTAAATCTCTTTGCCTCTAGACAGATGCAATGTAAAAAAACTATTTCTTCTGTGGATGGAAGAGCTCCTTTTCCACTTTGATTTAAGTTGCTGTCCTTGTTCCTAGCTTTTCATCTAGGAATAAATGGCTGTGAAAAATTTTCATTGTTTGCTGGCTCTTACAGACAAACCATTATTGCTAGTCCCTGTCTYGGTTTCATTTTTCATCGTAGTTGCACGATACAGATCAGAAATACAGAGAGTTCTGCACAGTACATCATGTGGCTCAACTTGCAGTTGATGCTGGCTAGAGAAACTGTTAGTGCTGCTATTTATTTCACTTTTATTGCTAGACATGACAAGTTTTTAGTCATACCCAAGTCTGTATAACACTATTATGTGGTTTAGCCAAAGTAATCTCTGTTAAAGTAGGGCAGGACAGAGAGCTCAAGAAAGAAGGTGGAGGAGAGGAGCTTGATGTAGGTCACTGTTGGTTGCAATGTTTCAAGTATTGCAGTCTTCCAAAAAAAAATTGATCCAGGGTCCCATTGCCAAGGAAATGGCATCTAATACATGAAATAAGTAACTGTTTGGCATGACTTTTAGAGAATTTGTGTTACATGTGCCAGTGTTCAAGGATGCACTCTGCAGCTGTGATAGCGATGTGCTTCTTGCTGCTTTGCATGGAGGTAAAGAGAGTCAGAAGGACTTCAAGTGTGCTTGTGGCTTGCTCTCACAGCCTGTGCTACCCTTCGCCTGTTTCTGTAGTACCTAACTCCAGTCACAGCTGCTGTACTTCAGGGTCTTGAGATAACTTCCTCGTGGTGTCCCTGTTTCAGTCTTCTGTGACTTTAGAGTATGCTGGGACATGTTCAGAAACTCATCAATGCAAATGAGGCTAAAATTGCTTAATATGACACCCCCCATCCACCCACACTAGATATCTCTCTAGCTTTTGAAATCCTAAAGCCATAGGCTGACAACATGTTGTAACTTCCTGGTAGCAGATCCAAATTCCTGTTGCTGAAGGGCAGATTCTCCCCCTCCCCCAGTCCCCCAAACAGTGACCTTTTTTATTGTTTCATGTGTACTGGTAGTGATTTCTTCAGTTCAAACTGCTGTCAGTGTGGCATTTGTTTAAATTTTTACCRTGTGCTCATCAGGTACTGCTTTTTGGCTTGCTAATGTTCTGTTGTTGCTTTCCAGCCAAGTATTACAATAAATGGAAGAAAAAAAGAAGAAAAACATGACTATTTTCTTCCTGTTCACTTACCTCTTAAGTGTTAGCATATGGGCAACTTGAAATGCTTATGAGCCAGTATCAGGTATTTAAGGCCTTTAATTTATGAGAGAAGCTTCCATCCTCCTTCCAAATGCTTATAGATTACTGCTGAGAGTCAAGGGTGTGTGTATTTTTTTTTTTGTTTGTTTAAGAAAGTGAAGCAGAGAACTGAAAGATACACCAACAGATTGATTATACAACTGCTGTATAAAGTTAGCTAAAAATCCAGGCTTGGAAAGAGGTAAGGTTCAGTGGGATTTTTGCTTGTGTTTCTTGTTAAATACTTTCCCTACTCCATCTGCTACAAGTGACTTTGTATGACTACTGCTGTAATATTAAAGCATGTTTGCTGGTTGGCAATCAGTTCTCTCATTCTATTTGGTGACATTTTGTCTTCTAATTTGCTTTTAATTCTTGAGGTGCTTCAGTACTTGAAGTCTGCTACAAGCTGACTAAATTATAAAAGGCTCCTTTCATGTAGCCTTTATTTCTTTCCAATAGAATTTGGASTATCTGCTGCTTAATTTCAGATCTGAAGAGGTGGTATGCCTTAAAATTGTCAACTTTTTCCAGGTGTACTAGTTAGTCTTGTAAAAGATTACTTCAAGCTGTAAATCTGTTCATTCTGTGTCATTAAAACATCAGATCTACAATACCACCACTGCTCTACTCTGAGAGTCTGCGTGTGTGTGTATATATCTGTGTGTGTGTGTGTATAAAATAGGTACTATGTATACTATATATGTGTGTGTATATACACGTGTCTATATGTAACAAATATACAYAATACATATTTTTAAATTTGATTCTACTATTTGATCTTTCCAGTCCTCTTAAGGTGCCAGCAGCTTGGTGATCTCTGCTATTTTGAACAAAGTCACTTGCTGCTTCACTCTCACAGACACTGGAAGAAATTCCCTATTATAGGAAGGTACCTAGTTACTGCAACCTCAAAGCAAATGCATGTGAGGATGCTTGAAAGGAAGCATTTGATTCCAGCTGGATTACTCTTTGTGCCAAGCTTTACACTGTTCAGTAACTGTAGTATCAAATATTGTCCAGTTATATATTTGATGGCTGTTTGCCACACACAGAATATTTGGAGAGGTGGGATACTGGAGGTGGGCTTTTCTATACCATCCTCTGTTTCTTAAAACAGAGGTYTCATTTTCTGATTACATGAACAAGTCAATTAAAATATACTATCATATATGTATGTATATGTGTGTGAACGCATACATATATATGCGTATTTTTATTCTCAGCACCATACAAAGCTGGTAGGAGCTGCTGTCACAAGTGTTCTGAGGCCAAAGAAGTTCATAGGTGCCTGTTCCTGTCCCTGCAGCATATTCTGAGTACCTGGTGGTAGATACTTTTGCTCTCATTTGCTGTATGAGATGAAGATGCTCTGTGRAGAGGCTATGACTGTGTATCTGAATTCACAGACCCTTCAAGCTAAGTGCCTGAAACTGGAGGAACTAGATTTCAGTAACAAATTAACACGCGTATTTTGAGAATGTGCTTTTAGGATCGTGATTTTTCTAGAAAGCTATTCCTAATTATGGAGGTAGCAGGTGGCTGTTGCTTAATAGGGAAGCTAATGAGCAGGACTTTCCCCTATGCATAGCTGAAGTGCATAGCTTTGTAGGGCTAAAGACTGTATTGTGGGTGGGTGGGGGGACGAGAGCAAAGTTCAGGCTTAGGGAGTGATGTTTACCAAAAAAGAATATTCTGTCATGTGCAGGCCATCTGGGAGCATATTGTACATTTCAAGCTAGTCTGTTGGTTTTAAAATTAGATCCTATATAGAGCTGAAGGAGTCTGAGCTCTTCTCAGGGTGAGAGCACACTAGTAAGCAAATAAACATGCAAAATATAAGAGGAATTGGGTACTGGTGACTCATTCCTTCAGCTGCTGTTTCTCTGCACCTCTTTTCATATTGAGACAGTCTATTAGCATCTTGTGCCTTTCCTGTAAATAAGCCTGAAAATGCCTGCTCAGAGATAAAAAGCCCAGCAGTACAGTCATCTTTGGATTTTTTTTTTTTTTTTTGGTTGTTTTGCTTTGTTTTTGTAACAGGGCTGTTTTCTGAGCAGAATTAACAATTAATTCTTCCGTGGTCTCCTCAGCTTGCATGTAGCTCTGCTGCAGAAATTTCCCTGCTCACAAGTGCCATTCAGCCCGCTGCGCGCGTGTGACCCTAATCCCGTAAGAGCCGCTTCGCGCAGAATTGCGTAGGGATGCATGAAGTCCCGTGGCGTAATTAAGTCGGTGCTGGCTCGGCATGCAGCGCAGGCTCCGTACCAAACGAGCGCGCCCGCTCGCAGAACAGCCGCGCACGTAGTAGCTGGACATCGGCGTGCCCCGTGCCAGAACACGTCGTTTCTGTCTGCAGCACGTTGGCTGTGCTGTGTAATTACCAACTACTATAAAGTCTTCCTTTATAGGCTGCCAAGCATAAGAAGTGTCACTGTCTCTGGAGATCAATAAAGTCTCAAAGCGCTCCCTCAGAGTGGCTGTTTTTATTTCTGATATGCACACAGATGGACTTTTTTTTTCCCTGCCTCTTCTTGCCCCCATGTTGCCACGCAGCCCCTCCCCTTCTTTTTTTTCCCCCTTTCTAGACTTGCTGTGGGTTTTTCTTGTTTTTGTTTTTTTTTCCACGCTGTGGTGTGGAAGTGAAAGGCAATATGGCATAGGGTTTGCATGARGCTGTTGGGATCTGAGCCTGCTGTGCTAGCCTAAGCAGGAATAGGTTTCTCCTGGTGAGGGGATAGCTGGTGGACGTAACTGCTCAAATTGCCGAGTCTTTTTTTTTTCTCCCCAGGGTTGTCAGTAAGCTACTGGAAGATAAAACACTCTGATAGTGCTGAGATTTAAAAACAAGGTTGACAATGTGGATGAATGGGTGTGTGAAGGTGGATGAGCATGCCTTTCCCCCCAAATCCCTATCCGTCAGAACTGGAGACCCATGTAAAGGACTGTGCAGGAAAAGGGGCCAGAGTGAGGAGGCATGTTGATCTGCACTCAGCATCTCACCAGTGGTGGAGYGCTGGGAAGAAACTCTGCTGCCCTTAGCATAGCAGCTGGGTGCTGGTGCTTCCTGCTGTGTCTCCTGTGATGGGGAGCCCTGCGCCCCCTGCCCCTTGCTGGGGCTTCTTCCAGGCACCGGCGGAAATGTCAGGTATGGACTTTCTCCAGCATCAGTGGGAAGAGGAGGATCTACCCCCCTTGGCCAAACCTCAGGGAGAGAGGTTTCTGCCTCCTTTTAACCCAGTGGCAGTTCACCTTCAATTGGCATGATCCAGAAGGAAATTTAGTATTGCCATTCAGTGCTAACTTGTTTTTTTGGTAAAACAATTCATGGGCACTTATCTGGCGCCTTCTAAGTTCTCCCTTAATATAAATTCATTTAAGAGGGAGTGGGGAAAGGCCGAGGGGGCAGAAGAAAACAGCCATAAAAGAAAAAAAAACAAACAAACAGGCACGTGAGGACAATGCAGCAGGCCAAAATACATCTTGTTATCACACAAGTAGAGCCTTTGATGACAGCCGTTTGGGGCTGCTTTCCACCCACCTTCCCCGTGCGTGGCACCTCTGAGTTGCTGCGTGTTGGCTACCACTARAGCCCTGAGCAGCAGGTGAGCTGCTGGCCATGCTGCTGGAGACTGCTGCAACACCAAGGGGGGCCTTTTCTGCCTCAGCACTGAGTTATCTGCAGGCTGCCTATGGCCCTCTTGGAATTTTATCTCATCTGGTCTATATATACAGTTTGTGTCACTGTCTGTACATTCAGATTCAGTTCTGCTGCTCCTAGTGTACTGGCTAGGTAGGTGATAGTTCATGGGTGTTTTTTTTTTCCTTCCATTCTGCCCCACCACTGTCCCTTAGCTTCACATCAGATCAGAGGATGAATATCTGCACTCACTAATGCTGGATTGCAAGCTAAATCTGTTGAGGAAAYGCAGGTTCTGGAGCCCAAACTTAGCTTGCTAAATAATGAACATGTTCCAAAATCCAGGTTTAGTGTGAGGTTGCCCTTTTCAAGATGTGAGAGTCTGTTAACAGACTAGTGTCCTATCCTGTTGCTCATGTCTGACTGAGTAGAGAGAGTGTTCTTTCACATCCCTGACCATTAAATAGGAAAAAATAGTGTTATAAATAGAAAATAAGTATGTCTTGGTGTGTCTTTGGACTTTGCATACTGGTTATCAGATTGTTAAAACTACAAYCTTTCTTACTTTAGGCGATGTTTTAGTGCAAGTGGATTCAAGAGCAAAGTTGCTGATTTTCCTGCCATTTGAATGCCAGGTTGCAGGGGGATACTGCTGCTAGGCAAGCACGACATATGTAAACTTTCAGCAAAGCTTCCTCAGGGTTAGGCTAAGTATTTCCACTGACAAGTTGAAATTGCTACAGGTGTTTTGTTGTGTCCCCAAAATTAYTTGCTTAGATGTTTTCCTTTGAAGTCTGCTCCTGATCTGTTCTGAATAAGGGAGGAAAAATATCAACACAATTTCTCAGTAAGCTGGTAGTGCTGTCCCCTGTTTCTGGGGAAAGGACATTCTCCACCTGGTGCTATTGTACTGGAGAACTGACAGGAAGATCTTCCTGTGTTAGTCCTGGGATATGGTCAGGAAAGGGAAGAAACTACTGAGTCTGTCTGCAGGGAGCTACTGAATTCTTCCTGGAAAGCTGTGCTTAAATATTTCATAAAGATGACTGATGAATATCCACATTTTATTTAAGTTGTCGTTTTCTTAGGGCCTGTGCTCCTTAGTGGTGCACCTTGCACTGATGGGTCATTGTTTGAAGCAAACTGCTAGAGGTGGTCCAGGGCACCTACAGGTAAATTACGTATATTAGCCCACCCTAATCGTCTCTTCTTTTTTATACTGTTTCTAGAAGGTTGGTGTCAGAAGATAGATAGGTGGACTGACTTCTGATGTAGTAGAGAAGAGGTTGACTTGGTCTTTGTTCCTCACTTTAAAGTTTCCGGTTGTAAAGAAATAAGTGTCTTGGTTTTGTACCAGCCCTTTAAAAACAACCAACCAAAAAAAAGCTCCTCATAGACAAACTGTCATGGTTATTGGAATGGCAAATGATTCAGCTGCTTTAGTAACTGATGAAAGGAATATTTAATTTTTCAGCTGCTAAATAAAAATGACTTCTAAATGAAGAATGAGAGGTACTCTTTATGCAATAACTCATGGAAGGGGACATAACACGTGTTAACTCTCAGAACAAAAACTTTGACTGTAATTTTTTTATTATTACCATTTTAAACCAAATAATATAAATCTGAATAGAACATGCTACAAAAAAATAGATGCTTTTTTCTTAGAGGATTTCTGCTAATCAAGAAACTAGCTCATCTTCTGTAACAGTATTTCTTGGAATTTGTTTTTTCTGTTTTACTTGCATACACAAAATGCGTAAATAGTAGAGTGGGAATTAAGGTTACCTAGAGACTGTTGCAGTAGTCTGAGTGTTATTTATACATAATATATTTTGCAAACCTCTGTTCCATTTATTCTTTTTTCTTTTCTCTCTCTCTCTCTYTTTTTTTAAACTGAGCTAGTGCTTAGAAAAACAGTAGTAAATACTTCACATATGACACTACTGGAAACGTGCAGGGTACTTAAGAGCAGGAGCTCGTATTACTCCCGATTTGTAAAGAGCTTAAAACTTAGAACTGTGATCCCATTGTTGGAGCTCTGAAACTTTTTCCACTCTCCGTGGGTTCTGCGGGAGGCAGGGGCTTCGTGGGGCTTTGCGAGTCGCACGTGGACGTACTGGTGAACAGACAGTAGATCTGTCCAGGGCAGGAAGGGTGGCACCATGCAGTATGGTAAACCATCTTTGGGTTTTGGAGATTTTTTGTGGGATTTTTCTTGTCTTGTTTGTTTGCATTTTGTTGTTGTTGTTGTTATTAACATTGCTTATGTAACTTAGTTATGTACAAGTTAAGGCAGAAAGTTGTTTGTTTGTTTTGTTTTTTTTTTTCCTGAGTATGTCATCCAGATCTCCTATAATCACCTATAAATAATTGAACTACTTCAGAAAATTCCTCAGGCTTTCTTTTAGGTAGATACAGTTCCTTCTAGATACAGTTCCTTTGCTAGAATTGTTGAAATTTCTTCAAACAGCATATTCTCTTTTTATTTTGCTGTGATAAAGTATTACAAGATGTCTTTTTGCTTTTGGAAGAAGACATTTATAGGACTGACTCTGGCTTCCTAATCTGAAAATTAGTAGGACACTCCACCACTCATTTTTTCCTTTATAGAAGTGTTAAGTAATCTGTAATATTTGAGGATAAAGCAGTAGGGTAGTAGCTGAGAAACAAGTAGGCCGTTTTTACAACTCATTGCAAGAAGAATAAATTAGAAGTCAGAAATTCTAGGCTGAAATAAGCTTGAATTAGAAAAAGGGAAGGTTATAGAGACATGAGAAGTAACAGTTAGAAATGTAGTTTATTCGCTGATCATGACAAGAAAGGCAACAGGATTATCATGTGTAAAATCATACTATGATAGAGTGTCTAGCTGTAAGTTGGCATTGGTGGCTGTGATAGTGGCAGATGTAGTGGCTGCTCATGCCTGGCTGTGAAGCGCAGGCTGTTGTGGAGTTGTTTTGCAATCACAGATTCATATGCATGTAGCATGGCTGCCACTTGCTTGGGGTGTCTGGGGCGCACTTGTACCTTTTGAATATCAGTGCAGGTTTCAACACTCCCGTCTCGAAGCTTGCTTATTTTATTTTCGTACTTTGGTCCACAGACTYCTTGTTTTGGGACAGTTTTAGTACCTGATACTTAGCAGGATGCCCTAGTTCTGATAAAATAYGAAATATTTAGCTGTATACTAGAATGTTCTTGAATTGAGGACTTTTGCCATCACTTAATCAGTTTGTAAAGAAAGGTTGTCTTCGGTTTTACAGGAGCGGAACTGCAGACAAAACGTAGGTTAGTGTAATTAGTCCAACATGCCTTTGCCTCGTTAGGCCAGAGGTATAATCTGAAAGTAAGGGCAGGAAGTTAGCTGTACTTTCTTCATAGCAGCTTTTCTTCCAGGTAGTACAAAGCATCTCTTACACTGTYGTGAGTAATCATGGGAGCAGTGATAACTGTGCTTAGTGGTGATGACAGTCTGGCTTTAAATAATATACAGAGCTTCCTAGCTGAGGACCTATTCAGTGAGCCTGAAATAAAACCACTGGGAATCCAAAGCATTTTGCAAGCACACACAAAAATGTGTATTTTTAAGTCTGGATTTTTTATGTGAAGCAAAATACAAATACAGTACTCTTTTGGAACAGCAAAATACAAAGAACAGAGGGCTAGGGTTGGTCTAAAAACTGTATATTCTTAAGAATAAWCAGGCTCGTCTGTCACCTGTGTTCTTTTCTTTGGTTGAAGTGRTAGTACAAGGGGGTTTCTTGTGATGTCTCCCTTTCCCCAAGAAAGGAGGAAGTGAGAGGGTGGATGGTCTGGATTTTGGGGGGTTGCAGGGAGAGAAAAGGTTGCAGCTTCAGCTCTACCAGTGAGGTGGTGGCTATAATTTAATTGCCCACCCCAGTATAAATTGGTCTCTGCCCTTTCACCTCAGTGCGCTGTATGCTTGGATTTCACTTTTAGARGTGAAATTCAAATCTTGCATGGACCAGCAGTGTAGCTGCTTAGTGCAAATGAGTCGTGGCAGAGCACTCTGTTTCTGGAATCTGTTTCCACATAGAGGTAAAGAGAAAATGTTGGTTTGGGGTTGCTTTTTTAATTTTAATTTATAGGGGATRCCTCTGTTCACTGAAAGCAATTGCCTTCTCAAATACTGTCAGTCAGATATTTGCCTTATAGAGGTGAAGATAAATGCTTCGYGTCTCTATGAAGATTAAGAAAAAAAAAAAGAACTAGTCCCAGCTTTATGGGAGACAAAATCTGTAGGAGGAGGTTTTTATCTTATTACACTTGCTGTGGGTAGCACAGAATGTGCAAGAGGAAATAGACTTTCAGATGTATAAACCCAGCGTTACTGCAGTTTTCTAACACAGGCTCCACACAGAGGATTGCTCCTTACGCAAGTTGCAGTCTGTGTGCAGAATGAGTAAGCCAGCACACCACTTGTATCTGGCCGTGTTGCTCACAGGGTGGAAATAGGTGTTTGTGGCACCGTTAGGCTGTGAAACAATGTGCTCATTCTGCAGGGCAGCAGACGGTTATGTAAGGGATTAAGCTTACTTCGCTGAGCTGTCTAACCTTGAGTGTGCTGTGGGAATGTACGCGCGCGTTAGACAAGTTCATGGACAGCTGGCTGAGAAGCACTTGACGTTGTCCCATCTGATCCTATGTGGAATTGTATTCTGTCCCCATGAGCCTTCTCCTGCTGTGGCTTTTTTTTTTTAAGGTATTGCTGAAGCTSCAGTGCCTACCCAGCACTTTTACGTGTTTTCGCCTGCAGAGTGCTATTCGCAGGCATCTGCCTCCTAATAATAGTTAAAGCTTATTCTATAGGGCAGATAGGGCTGGGAGAATGAASTTACGGAGAAAGAAGTGGATGGCCTGGGTTCTGTGGGCACTAAGACTTCTTGCACACGTTATCTGGAGGCCTTAATTTTTTTTCASCTGCAGTAAGACAGCCAGTGATTTAAATGCAAGGAGGAATATCCATGAGATTCGGAAAGCATTTTTTTTAAATACAATTTTAACGTAGGCTGAGAGTAAGTGAAAAAACATGGGCTTGCTGATGGCAGGTGTGCATCGTGTTCATGGTCCCTTGCCATCAGTTTTGTGAAAGTGAATCAGTTCTTCATCTTTGCAGTAGAATGAAGTTTTAGTCTAATGTCACGAACATATTTACTAATTCTATTAATTGTCTTATCAAGCATCCTCCTTCCCCTGCCCTTCCAAAAACAACCACGCAAAACCTACAGTTCTTCTTTTGAGCTGACTTGTCATGCTTGCATGAAGTGTGGAGGAAAAATTAGCTCGCTACTGAGTTAATTAACCAGATCTTGCTAATTTCTCATGAATGGAAAATAGATACTTCATATTATTTTTCAAATTTATGAAAAGGCTTTTATTACTTAATTGTTCAGAACTGAATGCATAATATAATAAAGGAAGCTAAACTTCTCTCTAGTGARAGAACACACAAACAATTTTTTGTGATATTTTTTCTGCTCATGTAGTTAGGAAATATGATTAGGATTGAAGCGGTTTTGAAGAAGGCAGGCTCTTCTAGGAAGAAATGTCAGATAAGAAGGRTTAGGGAATTCTAGCAACTTTAAATTTGTTCTTTCTGTGCTGAATTCCTGGAAGAAATCTCAGTTGTAACCTCTTACAGTAAAACTTTTATCGTAATCATTCTATTTGGAGCATTCTGCATGTAAGCCCTATTTGCTCTAATTGTCCTTCTGGCACAAGGAGATTCTGGGGAGTCCTGTTCCTCTGCCAGCATCCCTAACTCAAACAGTACCGTTTTTAAAATCTTGAATGCTTGAGCATATCTGGAAAACTCATTTGGGGTGTTAGGTTTTACATAAGGGAAAGTGCATTCCAGTGAACATCTGCAAATAAGTACAAAGGTAGTGTGAGCAGAGTGAAGTTAATTTACTAGAAGCGGAATAAAGTCAACACTTGGGGAAATTGAGCTGAGCCAGCTGTTCCATCCACTTGAAGAAGCCAGTGAAGGCAGTCCAGGTAGGTTTTTCTGGACTGTTCGGAAGCACCTAGGATGCAGAGAGCACTTGAGTCCCTCAGCCCACGGTGCTGCTTAGGCCAGAGTTTTGTCTCATGCTGTGGGATTAATTAAGGCTTGGAGTCGGAAAGTCATGTGAAAAGGTTCCCAGGACCTGTGGCTCAGAAGAAATCTCTGTGGCATGGCTGCCTGGAGCCACAGATCCTGGGAGCCTCTGCAGTGGATCCATGATGCTGACAAGAACATAAATTTTACTGTGCAGCTGCAGGCTCCCAGAAGACTTTGATTCAGGAAATGCCATCTGCTGGTATTGTAAAAACCATAGAATTTTATAAACTTTTTTTTTTTGGACTTGGTCTGAAATAAGTCATTTCATAAAAGAAATCTTTTTTTTTCAGCTGTAGAAGAAATGMGTATGTAATTTTAAAATAAACTATTACTTATTATGAATTTATTAATAAACTTGACACTTTTTAGTGTACTAGTGTCTAGCAGCATCCTCAACTCTGTCTGTCCTCATGCCATCTTCATCTAGCTTATGAGACTAATTTATTCTCCTAGCAAATGAGGTGGAGCAGAACAACTTGATAGTGTGGTACTTCAAGGATCTGTGTAGTTATTTAAGCTGTAGCTGAGCATTCGCTTTTTTCTTCCCACTTTCACACATAGCCGCAAGGAAGTTGGAAGCAGTGACAGGGCACCAGCGGATGCCACAGAAACAGCTCTTTTTGGTGCCAGTCACACYGATGAAGAATATGTTTTAATCTGTYTTAAGTTTCTGAAATCACGTAGCCCAGGATTTTTTTTTCCTGGCCTTTCCTGTGGTGTCAGTAGCTCACAGCTAGCAGTTTCCAGACTCTAASCGCGTAGGAAAACCCTGCTGCAAGCCTGCCTTCCAGCGGCATGGGGGTGGTGAGTCACGGAGCACCTTGCTGAGCCCCGCAGAAGGTGCTAGGCTGGCTGCAGTCCCCGTCCGGGGCCGGCAGCGGGGCAGAGCTTGCGGTGGTGGGACGTGCCACAAGGTGAGAGCCTGCATGAAGGAGTTTGGGCACAGCTCCAGCACCTGAGTCTTGTCTAGCCACTTAATTTCCCTGTAGAAAACCAGTTGTTGTGTACTGTCGTAAATATTGTTCTCTTTAGCAAAGCTGGAAACCTGGGTTTGGGTTTTTGTTTTGGGCTTTTTTTTTTCCCCATTTTTTTCCTCTCTGTCTCAGTTAACTAAACATTCCTAGCCAGTTATTCATTAAAATGGACCACACCTTATGCTCTCTGATTGAGAATCAGTGAACAAAAATACAAGCCCTTAGTAAATGTAGATTTTTTTTCTGATTTGCCCTGTTTTTTTTTGAGTTGCTTGTTATTTTCCCTTCATGTTATGACAGCTCTTTGTACTTTGCTTCTGGAAGCCTTGCAGCCTTTGCAGTACAGTTGTGCTTTGCGGTGACTTCTCTATTTAAAACAAAAACTTTTGTGGTTGGAGACAAGATCACCAAAAAAAAAAAAATAGTGAAGCTGTTCTTTTTCTGAGTCTGCTGAATGCATGAAGCACACTGAATTGTGTACAGAAAAACACTAGGAAACGTGGCTAAAATGTGCATAGTGAACAGAAGCAGGAAGCTAGCTTGCCTGCCCAGTTATCTTGCACTGCTTCCTTTACCTTTGCGGTGCCAAAAAATACCCGACCCGATATTCTGTTTAGCTGCTGAAACASTTCTCCCTGCTGACCACGTTTACTCTCTGACAGTATACTTTGCGCAAATACCTTTCTGCAGATACAGTGATGGAAATACCGGCAGAGTATGCATTTAGTATCARCGGGAGACACTTGCTATTTAAAGGATAGTTGAAGTGAGTAATTTTGTATCTGAGTATCCACTAAAAGGAGAAAAAGAACTTGCTTCTGAAGGTCTTAGGCTAATTGTTTTTAGTTTAATTTAGCTTGCAGTCCTCTTTAAAATTACCAGTTAGGGGAGCAGATGACTTCAGCAGTCCACATGTATAATATTAAAAAAGAGCATGATGTGGACTAGCTTTTCCTAACCACGTGTTGCCAACTTTATTATTTTAGATGTAGTTTATGGCTTTCACTATCTGAGACCAGTGGGGCAACTTCAGTCCTGGTCTGTCATACCACAGTTAGTAAATCTGGCATAAATCCACGCTACAGCCAAAAAAAGGCAGCAGTCCTTGCGTGTTTCTTTCTCCTCCCCTGTACTAGCAGACACATTAGTGTGGCTGTACCATGAACCACTTGAGGGGAAACTGATCCTCTTAAACTTTTTATTTATTTGTTTTTATTGGATTAGCTTTCAGTCAATTGATTCCTTGGTCTGATTCACTGTGCAACCATGCGAACTTGGTTTGTGGCACGAGCGCTAGTGTCAACTCAAAGGATGGGAGGAGATGGGAAGTTGAAGTAGTTTTGGGCCATTGCTCCTCTTGAATTTAATGAGCGGTGGCATTTGTATCAGCTGTGTGCTTATTCTGTGTGTGTGTGTGCACTTGTGTGTTTGCACAGCCTTCATATGGGTAATGTGCTCTTCTTGACGATGTTTAGGATGCTTGTGCAGAAATGAGGCACAGTGAAGCCAAAGCACGCTGGAGACAGCAGGAAGGTTATGAAGACAGGACCCTGTGTAGTGACATGCAGGACGTGGCACTTATAAGAAAAACCTTGGAGAGTTAGCTGGGAGGTGACATTTACAATTTGTAGGAATGAGGCAGTATGTCTCTCAAGATACCTTGCAGCCTTTTAAAGTATAAGTCCTAGTTATGACAATTTTAACCTGCCCACTTCTAGGTGGGAGTTACTGCACTTAGCTTTCACTATCTGGAGCCGACTTCATGCTCCTCAAACTGTTTCCAGGCACTTGAAGGACAAATCAATTAAGGGCAAATCATGCCTGACCAACCCAGTTGCCTGCTGAGATGCAATGACCACCCCAGCAGACAGGGGAGAATATTGTTTGTGGTTTACCTTGATGTTGCCAACGCTGTTGGCACAGTCCCCCACAGCATTCAAATAGCCAGACTGGGGAGGTGCCAGCTGGTGGAGAAGTGGATGGGCTGTGAGACACATGGGATAGTGGTTAATGGCTTGAAGGCAGCTGGGCAGATGGTTTCCAGAGGCATAACTCAGATGCTGATATACTGGCTGGTGCGAGTTAACATCTTATTAGCAACCTTGATGAGAGACCAGAGTGCACTGTCAGCAAGTTTATGTGGGATGGCAAATTGAGAAGGAGGGAGGAGGCGGTTGATGTGCTGGAGGGCAGGGCTGCCTTTTAGATGGACRGCCTCGGGGCATGGGCTGGCAAATATTGTCCAGGGAAAGTGTAAGTCCTGCACCTGGGGCAGAATAACCCCTTGCCACAGGATGGGCTTGGCAGCCACTGGCTAGAAGCGGCTTTGCTGGAAGGGCCTAGGAGTTCCTGGTGAATGAAAGCTGAGTATGGATCAGCCTATATTATTCTCTAGCTCTAGAAAATTCTATAGAGAGGCTAAAATTTCATCTTAGAATGCATTATAGAGACCTTATGAAAGGATTGAATAATGGTGTTTGAAATGTTTGTAGCTCGTATAGATTGAAAGTGGTTCATGAATGAGTGAGTACTAAGTTAGAAATGTCAGTGATCATCAGAGATCTGTTCGCCTTGAGGAGGGCAAGATAYTCTGGAGGCAAGTGAATATGAAATTTGAAGACTCTCTGCATTTTTCTTGATGAGTGGCTTCTGGGATATAGGTTAGCTGAGTCCTATGTTGGAGATTCCTCCATTTGCCATTTTATTTTAAGTAAAGTCAACATCAGGGCTGCTTTTTCACTTTCTTTTTAGTGTCCTGTAAGCAAGGGAAGGGAAGAGCAGGTGACATCCTACATGCAAATACGAGATCAACAAAATCTGCTCTGATAGACAAAATACAGAGATTGCTTGCAGGCGGGGAGGATTAAGTTTTAAGAAGGAAGGAATTGTCTTATTTCCATTACAAAAGAGTACAAATTTAACCATTGTACAGTTGCGCTTTTTAGGTTACTCTAGGTAAAATTCAGTTACTATATTTAAAACATGGTAATGTTTCTTTTAATGGAGTTCTTTCTTATCTTTTTGTTTTCCAGCTCCTTGCAAGTGTTCATTAATAGCACAGCGAGCAGAACTCTGTATATCAATGAAAAACTACCAGCAAGCTCTCCATGACGCAGAAGTCCTCTGTCGAAACAAACCCCATTGGCCTGCGGTACGGTACTTGTGTGTTGCAAAGAATAAGATGAAAACTGCTTGTTCCCAGGTTTCTCTTTGCAGTGGGGACAGAAATTTTGAGGTCACCATTGGAAGACTGTCTTGGTGTTATCGGGACTGGAAATGTCTACCAGAAGCTTAGGTTCTTCATATGGCACACATGGGGAGAGTCTAATGTGGCTCCAGTATGTCGACTTTCTGTGGTGGGCAGCTAGTGACATGATTTTTTTGTGCTTGTGCATTGATCTGCTACTGCTAGTACTGTAGCTTGGGTGGGATTGAGTCCAGCAGCAGAGGGGTTGCCATGCATTCTGGAGCTCCCTTTGGGATAGTGTGCCCCATGATAGTGAACAGCTTAGCCAGCTCCTGGCTGCTGTGACTTTCTGAGGAGTTTCCTAGATTGTATTTCAGGACTTTTTTTCCTTTAAGACCAAGAGTTCATGTATCTAATTCCTTCCTGTGTCATAGTGATTCATAGGAGGGTTTGAGAGATTTTTCCTTAATGAAATGAGGTACTACACGGAGCACTGGTTGTGGGCACTCTGAAGGAAGCCACAGAAATAATGTTAGGAAAGAGAAGTTAGGAATAAGCTCGCAGTGCCCATAGTTACCACCTATTGCCTAAGAGCAGACTGGGTGGCCGACAGTTCATCGACTTACTCCCTCACCCCATGAACAGCAACACCGCAGCACAGGTTTGGCCAGATAAAGCTCCCAGATGGAGACAGGGTGGCATGGGGAGCTGGATGAGAATTTTCGGAAGACCTTGACTTGATCTCAGTCTTTGCAAGAYCAAGAGGGTGCCACATGAGCTCCTCAGCAACCTGCATCACCAGGGAGGGTTGCAGGTAGCGCTCTGTTTCTAGCCTGGGAGAAAGTTGGATGCTTGTCTTCAAGGGATAATTGTTTTATCATCTATTAAGASCTTTTTTATATGAAGACAGGTCATAATCTTCTCCCTCACCCCCAATTTCACKGTTTAAAATCTGTCTTTTTGTCTAGGATCATTACTAATCAAGTCAGGAATTCATCTTGGGCAGCTTTGATTGGGTTTCTGCGCAGAGGGAAAGATGGATTAAGCGTGTTCAAATGTTTTTTGAAGTGTCTTGTCTGTTTGCCTTGAATCCATGGAAATATGATGGATGTCAGTTGTAGGCGGATAAAAACGTTGTTAATCACATCTCCAAAGAATGCTAATCTAAAATGAAATTTGTCATCATGGCATACCAGCAATATAACAGTTATATTTCTTTTGTGTATGTATTTGTCAGAATTTCCAGGCATGCTTTGGTAGTCCAGAATTAATATTATACAAGAATTCTAGGCATCTGCTTTGTTTTGTGTCTTGCAACACTTCATCCAGCAGCAGAGATCTAGCTCAAACATGCATTGTCTAGTTAAAAAAAAAAAAAAAAAAAAAGAGAGAGAAAGAAAAAGAAAGAGGTAAGCATAGCGTTCACCTACCAGAACCTTTTGGCCCATTGCTGACTTAAACTTAATGGCTCACTGAGTCAGTAAACCTCTGTTCGTTCTGCAGGTCCATTGTAGTAACTAGAGCAATAGACAAGTCTGTTTCCTTTTAGTCACCATGAAAAGCATATTCTCGGACTCTGAGGCAAGGAGAAATTTCCAGCTGTGATTTTCCTGTGAGAAGTAGAAACAGATGCCTTCCCTAAAGCTGCACAAGGTCCTGGCTAGATCTAGGCCCTTCAATCTGATGCTTGTCAKTACAGTACAATGTGAAAATCAGAAGGGGAGAAATTGGACGTGATAGTCCTTAAGTGTAAAGGCCTCAGTTTCTGAACCTAATTTCTAGTGTTATATCCTTAGATATTTCTCCCACAGAAAGCCCTTCTGTGGGAGATCAATATTCCCTTTGTGACTAATACTTGGATATGGTAATTGCTCTTGTGGCCCCTGAAGAAAGATGGCAAACAACCTTGTAGCCTCTCCAGTGCAATGGAGTTTTCTTATAAGCAATGTCTGATTTGTTAGGAGTTCCCTAAAACGATTTTACAGAGGCTGTGCACTTGTCAAAATAAAGAGGTCAGGTCTGTGGTGATGCCTCTCTTCTTACTGTGTTCAGAAAAAAAAAAAAACTTACCGAGATCTTGATGTGAAATGCCTCCAGCATGTTGACCATATCTGAATCCCCAAAAGTGGGGATTTGGCTTGGAACCAAATACAGTTCTGTCAGTACTCCTCAGTCCCAAACTCCTATTAGAAAATCTTGTGCTGTCTAGTCACTGGAATAAATAGGCTTCTTCACTCCGTTTTAAAGAAAGAGTCAGATTAAGTACTCAGTGCTCAACTTGAGAGATTGCCGTGTATTGAGACTTCTTGTTTAGTTCATCGAATGACATATGTTAATTAACCTATTCTAGGCAGTGCTCATTACTTTGTTTTGGTACAAGTCTCCTACTTACCTTCCTGACAGTAGTGAGGAAAAGATCTTAAGTGGCAGTGAATCAGCTTGAATGACTATATTGAAAGACCAAGAGACTTTCTTGGGAGGATTCTGTGGAACCAGATCTTTTGGCATTAGCATGAGGAACAGAAAATGTGTCTGTGCTTACCTGACCAGTTTCTGAAGGAGTTGCACTTTCGACACAGCCTAAAGATAACCATATAGATCAGAGGTGGACTTGAGTTTGCAGAACACAGTTCTGTCTAGTGAGCAATAGGCAAATGTTTAACTACATGTTTAGTTTTTCTCCATCTTTAAGGCTATAATTTCCATAGCCAGATACGAACCACAAATTGATGTCTGCAGGGAAATTTGAAAGTGGAGCATTCCTCTATACTGGATACAAGTAAAGTAGGACTTGTCCCAAGTTGACTATCTAATCTGTTGTCCATGGGTATTCTACATTAGTGTTTGGGAGAGGTGGAAGGGGCTAAAAATTCTGGTTAAGTACTGGTTAGTTCTAAATTCATTATATGTTGGTCTTTTCTAGCCATGTAAAATAAGTCACAAATCGTGTCTGTTCTGACAAGACACCCAGCAAAAGTGAGTGTCCTAAACATGAAATCTTCTGCTCCCTCACCTGCCACCTCCAGCCTGCCCTGTGCTACTACATTTCCCAAGTAGTTTTGTTGCAACCAAAATTGACTTGGTATGTGAAGTGGTTCTCCTAGATATCAAGATGTAGTATTCTCCGGCTCCAGGGAATATCTTTCCTTGTTCTCTGTCTGGTCACCCKCTGAGGAAAGGCTTGGTGTCTTTGGCTGCTGATGATGCAGCACCTTTGGCTCCCCCTTGCAGTGGCTAGCCTCTGAGGCAGAGGAAGAGAGAGGAAGAACAGCGGGTTCCCAATGGCATTTTTTTCAGCAAAAGGTCATGGTTTTCCCCAAGTTACATAGATCGAACAGATTGACACCGAAACAACATCGGAAATGTAATTCTGTGACATCGTATAGCYGACAGCTTGTGGTCAATAATGACAAACGATAAGCAAAATCTACAATGCTGACTATTCTTCACTTGCAGAATGGAATAAATTTCAAGAAGTCTGTTTGCTGGTGGCTTACTGCATCTTCAGAAATGATCTCTAGAATTCTATGTTTTCTTTATGTGAACAGGGTCATTWTGTGAAAGCGAAAGCTCTTTCTGGATTGGAAAGGACTGAGGAAGCATTGAAGGAGTTTCTATACTGTGTTGCCTTAAATCCTGAATGGAGCGCAATGAAGAAAGAAGCCCAGAAGGTATAGAATGTATTTATTGGCCACTTCTTAGCCATTGCGCTGATGAACCTTATTAGTATTATGTCGTGGGAGAGGCCTCTTGCATTTAGTTCATGTCTCGATCACAGGGATTGTATATTTGTAGATTCCACTACAAATCTGTTATTTGTCCCCTACAATTTGTAGATTCCATTTCCAGTACATCAGCTGGATTTGAGCATGCCTGGATTAAGTAGGCTCAAGACTCCTAATTTTAGTGTCCCTCAGAAAATGATTTTTTTGCAGAAACTAGTGAGAGGGTTGAGAGGGGATTTATGTGCTACCCTGAAAGGAGGTGAAGGAGTTGTTGCCTCTGTAGACCTTCGATGTTTAACTTGCTATAAGGGACACACTTATTGCTAACCTGCCATAATTAGGTTCCCTCTTAGGTCTATATGGGCAGATTTTTGAAAAAAAATGAAAATTCATCAGAATCATGGTGGAGACTGGTGAGAAGGGGAGAAGGCTCTTCACAGTTTTTAGCTATCGATGAAATATGCTTGAGGGTAGAGAAATGCTTTTTGGGTGCAGATAATGAAAACTGAAATGCATCTGTGTTAATCAGCTTTGATAGGAAAGCATGTTCTGAGTCTTCTGGAAGTAGCGATCTGAGGCTCAGAGAAGAGAGGGATAGAAGCAGGAGAAAGAGAGTGACAGAGCACTGGCACAGGTTGCCCAGAGAGGTTGTGGAGTCTCCTTCTCTGGAGATATTCAAGACCTGCCTGTATGCAACCCTGTCTAACGTGCTCTAAGTGACCCTGCTGAGCAGGGAGGTTGGACTAGATGATCTCCAGAGGTCCCTTCCAACCTTACTGATTCTGTGATTCTATGAGGCAATAGAATGTCACCCTGCTCATGGAGAGCAGAGGCTTTTGGGGAAGGAGGTAGATGCTCAGAGATGATGATCTTGGGATGTCTCTACAATTGTGAGAATTGCCATACAAGTTTCTTGCGAGCACTGAGGATGTCCTAGTTTTTGCAAGCATTTTAGCATTTGGAAGCTGCAAAGTTTGTAGTATCTGTGTTCATACAAAGAAAGATCCTGTCTTAATACTTCTTTTTTTTCTCTCTTAATTGACTAGATAATGTGTGAGATGTTTTTCCCAGCCTTTGAAAATGTGCATGATAGTCTAACAGCACCTTTCTCTAGTCGAACATCTTATACAAGATTGAAACCTGCATTTTTGAGTAGCATAAACACACAGTCAGCTGCTGAAGATAGTTCTATTGCTGGGTCCTCAAAGGTAAAGTGAAAAGCACTCAACATACAAGTACTAAAAGTAACACAGGAATCTGTGTCTGATCTCTGTGACATTGTCTTTGTCTACACTCAAGTAGGCACTTTATTTCATGGTAAGCCTGTTTTCTCTAGTTCTTTTGGGATGTCTTGATGGGGTGTATTTCTTCATAAAAATAAGAGAAAGAAATTCTTTCTGCAGAGAAGAAATGAATGCCTTCCTGTGGGAGTGTTCATTAAGGGTGCTTTTTTTTCTCTCTCTCTCTCTCTGTGCTGTATATACTCTGAATCTTAGTATGATGGGAACAAAATTTGCAGAGAAGGGAAACGACCCTGTCTGTTTCATGTAACTTGAGAGTGCCCCTGTTTGATATTGGCTTTTTCCCTTTCTAAACTTACTGTAGGGACATTGATGTATTGCTGAGGTGTACAACAGAAAAAAAGCAAAATTGTCTCATGCCTTATGTAAATGTTCCTGATTTCTTTCTAGGATACTGTGTTCAGGTTAACAAAAAACCCGTCCCAAGAATCTGATGTATTTAGAAGCACTGATTCTTCTGTTTCCCATCACGTACTCTACTTTGAAGACAACAAGAAGTCCTTGGGAGCTATTCTCTCCAGTTTACCTGGGGTTGGCTTAAAAAGAAAGCTGTCCAGTGAAATGAGGGATTTACAAAGCTTGGAAGTGCCCAATAAAATTCCTAAAAAAGGTTTGTGCTATGGTTTAGAAAGTCACTTACTTTGCACTTACTTAAAAAAGATAAACTAGTTTTTTTGTGCTTCCTTTTTATAGATGTAAATGAAACATGAGGGATTGAAATAATATTTTGTTACCTAGTATGTCTGTTTCTGCTATAACAGCTTTACTCAATTAGCCATTGGACCATATAGATTTAAAAGATCTTAAAGCCATTTAAGTACAAATACTATTTACATTATTACAGAACAATCTCAATTCAGTGAACACTCTTTTCATTTTCAAAGGAGCATTTCTAATATATAATACACCAATAGTTTAGTTTTTGTATTGCTGGTGACATTGCTATTTTCCAGGCCTCAGAGATATGACTGAACTTCAGTGACTTTCTATATGAAGGAAAGATACAATAAGCTGGAGAACTAATCTTTAATTGGCATCAGGAGCAGTCACATGCAATTTTACATGAATTTTTCCAAGCAAACAAAGAAGCCTTTTGAAGGCTAATAAGTCCACCCATTCTGTCACTTGATAGCTGTGCTTACAATTGCTGTGCTTCTCAAGCTTATAACAAAGACCTCTAAAGTGTTTTTAGTGCTCTGGGAAAAAAGTGGTGAAGGCAGTATTTTGGATGAGTAGTGAAATAATTGGTTAAAAGAGGCTTTTAAAATGCCACTATATTGGCATGCATTTTTTACCGTAAAAGAAGAAAAAAAAACACCTCCTGGACAAATCCGACTTCTGCCTTGAAATGTTATTGGTCTTGAAGTGCTGCTTTTTGTCTGGCATGTCCACAAATTATCATTTTGTGACAGGGAAAAATGCTGTACTTGCCTATGAACTGCAAACTCAGTAAATAGATTGGGAAATCTGACCCTCCTCTATCTTCACAGTAAAGGCCAGAGATCGCATTTTGTGCATAACCATTAATTTCTGGTCTGTGCTAGATCCTGATGCCATGTTGCTATTTGTGGAACAAAACAGTTAGGTTCTTGCTATTACTAAAGGCTAACATGCAAGATATAAGTTAAAGATAACTGTTTTCTATCTAGGCCATGCAATGCTGCTGCCCTCTCCCCTAGTGTGTACTTGAGATAAACCAGATGTTGAGCATAAGTTATCCTTTAACAAAACATCTTAATTTTTTAATTTAAAAAGCTGAACATTTTTTTTAATGATCAGTGATTTTGAATGATAAAAAGGACATGGAGGCAATAGTCATGGTTTGGTTGCAACCCTCACTGGACAGAAAAGATGCAGATCATAAAAGAAGTTACAGAATCTGCTTTTACAAATGTAGTCAGAATCTTAAGCTGGTAATTCTTGAGCTGCTATGAASATTGAGGCCCCTGCTCATAAGTGTATTAACTACAGCAGTACCTACTATCCTCAAAAAAACAGGATGGGCAAAATTTTAAGTGTTTTGTTTCTGTATTTGCAGAGTGCTGAGCTGGTGAAATTAGTGTTAGCTACTTTGGCTTCAGTAGTCTTTAAAGTTTAAGCTGTTTGAAACTTGGGATTTCCACAACAGGCTAGTGTAGAAGAGTATAAGCCTTTTTATACTTGTGAGAAAAATTACTCCTGCTGAAAAAATCTGTAGCAAACAGTGCTGAAATACTTTAAATATGTGTAAACAAATTAAATTCTGGACTTAACATACTCAAAAACATCTGGCCTGGCTGATGTGGGAGTGGTGATAGTGGTGGGAAAGCAATAGCAGAGCATTTTAAAAACTAGCCTTAAAAAAACAACAACCATTTTTGGAGAAGAAAATCATGGGTATTCATCTCTAAAATGCTTTCTCTGGCCATGGACTTCTTTCTCTGCTCTCCAAAAAGATCTTCTGCCAGAAAGTCTAAAAATTAGATGGAAACTATGTTTTTTTGTTAAACAAAGCTCAGGATAAATTAGAGAAACAAGATTCTTTATGGAAAAACAACCTGAACAGCATTCAAWATTGCAGTAATACTTAAATGTTTTTTATAATTCTCTTCTTAACTACTTGCTTAGATGCAGATGTTTTACCTGAAAAAACTGCCATTACTTCGAGTGAGATACCAACAACCCTTGTGGATGCTTCCGACTTTGAGTGTTCCCTCTGTATGAGGTATGACTAGATTGATCTGGGATGAAGATCTGAAAGCTTTTTTAGCTTCTGACAAAAGGTTTTATGTTTTAGGAAGGGAACTGACAACAGAATGTCGAATTCATTACTTCATTTTTTTTTCTGAAACTGGCATCTAACGACCCTTTAAAATTGGATAGTTTTCTTCAACGTGCTTTAACTTTGTGAGTCATTTAAAAAATGGAAAACCTTTTCCTTTTTTTCCTTTTTCCCTTAGGATGGAAAACCATCCTAAGACAAAGAGACCACCCATGATTTATATGAAAGGAGGAAAGGAGATGGCTAAGTTTAGTCATTCATTTCCACAAATTAGGAATCTGTGTTGTTTATGTTGGCAGCTTAACTTTTTTTGTTCCATGTTTTCTTGTTCAGGTTGTTCTACGAACCTGTTACCACTCCTTGTGGACATACCTTTTGCCTCAAATGCCTTGAGCGTTGCCTTGACCATAACCCGCATTGTCCACTCTGCAAAGAAAAGCTGTCAGAAGTAAGTATCTCCTTGCTCCAATTAACAAAAACGTACCCAGTAGTGTTCTGTTGAAAACAAGTATGTTGGAGGTATTTTATGATTCACATATGGCAGAACAGCAGAGTAGTGCCCATAGCATCAAGCTGTTCACAGACCTTATTTGCTCCAGAGTATGTTCTGTCATTCCTTAAAGAAAAGGATGGTGCTTTGGGTAATCCAGAATTCTGGTATCTCTTCAGACTCCTGCCTGAGGAGTGGCAAACGGTCCCGTTCCTACCATCCATCCTCTGGATCTCTGCTGACTGTGAACAAGTAGTGGTCATTCCTTGATTGAAACTTGTGCTCCAGTATGCGTAATCTGTTTATACACTGAGTGCTTTTGGGGGAGGAGAAACCTATGAACTCTAGATAAAAAGATCATATGTATCATTTACAGAAGAGAGGAGGARCTGCTTTATCTTGGTGTTAGCACAGCCTCTGCCAAGTGGAAGACTTGGAGTTAAAATTAATGGGGCATTGGAGTGAGTTACATATCCTTAAGTCGGAGTTTTGATGCCTGAAGGCTGAGAAGGAAGAGGAATCAGTAGACTAACGGGCTTAATGCTGTGTTGTGTTTATAAAAGGGGATGGGTTGGAAGGAAGAGACATTAGCTGACTTTTCATTACCGGGGTTCAGAGTTGACTCTTCTTTGCAGTTTCTGGCAAGTAGAACTTACAAAAAGACCGTCCTTACAGAAGAACTGATAATCCGTTACTTGCCGGAGGAGTTGTCAGAAAGGAAGAAGGTTCATGAGGAAGAAATGAAGGAATTGTCAAAGTAAGCTCTTCTTTTTACTATGAACAGTTGTCACAGAAATGTATTTTTAATCCAGATTACTGGAGAAACTTTTCATTTGCATATGGAAATGCACAAAATGCATGAAATGAATTTGTAAATGCACCTACTAGATGTTTCATATTTTTGGCATATTTATTGCAGATAAACAAGAAACAATATCCTTGGATAGTGGAGAGACACAGCAATATCTTACAATAGAGTTAATTGCTTTATTCCTTTCAATCAAAATAATATCAGCTTTCAGAGTTATGGTGGGAGTTGTCTGGGAGTAGAAGCCCAAATATGAGTGGATTACACTTCAGGTCAGGATAAGTGCAAAGGTTCATTGGTGTATCAGTGCTGTGTCGCTCTTACTGTACAACTCAATGAAGACGAAAAATAAAACATACAATTAAAGTTGAAAAAGTAATATGAGGATTTGCTGACTTTTTTAAAATTAAAGGGCTTTACTAAACTTTGAAATCCTCTGTCACCTTGCTTTAAACATGACTAGTTCTTAGATATTAAATTACTGTAGAAAATTATGACTGAAATCCTGCCATTTGTATTTAAGCTAGATGTGTCTATATGCACACATTTGGGAAACTGCCTATTACTTCCTGAGTTTCCTGCTATGTAAGTAGATTAGAGGATTGTGTCCTTCATGTATTAACAGGAAGAGTCCTGAAATATGTTTATGGTTCATCATTTTTAAATGACAATCAGATATGTGTTACAAAGAACGAGTCTGAGGAAACCACTGGAGTCAGTGCTGTATTAAAGGTTTATGCTGAATATAGCAGTATGCAGAATAAAGCTGAACGTTTTTTTAACAATTATTTTGTAGTTTGAATAAAGATGTTCCTATCTTCGTATGCACCATGGCTTTTCCTACCATCCCTTGCCCACTTCATGTCTTTGAACCTCGTTATCGTCTAATGATAAGAAGATGCATGGAAACTGGTACCAAGCAGTTTGGCATGTGCTTAGCTGATGAATTGAAAGGGTAAGGACATGAGCTAAAAATGTTCTGTGTTGCAGTGTTGTGATGCTAGTGGAATACTACAGCACAGTATATTTGTCTCCCCAAATCACTGGGATCTTGCCATTCCTGTATGAATCAGTACACAAGTTGGTGGATTTTTATTTTAGTATATTGAACGTTCCTTTTGACACAAAACTCTTCAATTTTATTGCACCTCTGTTGGGTGAATAGCAGGAATACACTTCCTCCTCCTAGGACAGGCTCCAAAAATAGCACTTAGTTGTGTATGTGGTTGAATAACTTTTCAGCTTGCTTTTTCTAATGAAGGCTAACAAAGTCAGTTTGAAGTTGCTCTTCTATCTGCTCTTTTTTAAAAAAAATCCAGATCTTTCATAGTTTTCCTACATACACTGTATCATTTGAATGAAACAAAATATAGCCTTGGCTGAGATGCCTGTTTTGCGGCCGAATGTTGAATTTTGATATTTGTCTCTCCTGCTGTGTTCACTTTCTACAGTGAGTAGGTTGTCTGCCTATATGAAATCCATTTTTGTAACTTCTGACATAGGTGTTTTTGCAGATAACAACTCCCTATGTGGAGACTAAATACTGATCAGTAGTTGAAAGTCTAGATGAAACCTTCAGTTTTTATCCTTTATAGATAATGTAACAGTTTTGGGGGGTGAAGAAGATAGGCAGAAGCTTGTGGAAAAAAATGATATTTTAAGAGAAGTCTACTTTATGAGATGTGATAGATAGTTACCACCTTCAGAAGATATGTTGGAGTAATGCAGATTGTAGACTACAAGTGTGAGAAGTTTTAAGGACACACTAATGCTCAGGAGCAGCCTTTTTACAGGGGGGTATCATGACTGGAGCTGAGAGGAGGGGAGTCATACCAGGCTTTGGCAGCCTTCCCTTGTTGATATGCCCCCCCCCCCTTTTTTTTCCCTCACAGATCAGAGCATAATTGTAGAAATAGGAACATGGGAGATAATACAGTTTCCAGTCTGCTCTGGCTGTGCTTTGTGTCATTGAGAACCTGCCAGTGTGCTGTTGTTGAGGCATCCACGGTAGTTTTCTGACTGTACTGAAAACAATAGTTGACTTACTCAATAACATCGTATATGATATTTTAAAATGCAGCTGCTGGGGTTAGACTTTTATATGTACTATCTATTTTGAGCTATTAAAATAATAAAACATTTTAAGCATGGTGTCTTCTACTTAAGCCACTGAAACACAGGATGCCCTCATCTGTAAGCACCTGGTAGGCTATTGTAGCTTCTTATACAAATAAAGAGATTCTCTCATTGATTCAAAGTTGCAAAATCATCTGGGAATAGAAAAAGTGGGGAAACTTGTTTTGCCTCATCTAATACRATGTAGGCATGGGAAGCTGAGATTCATACCTTCTTTGAAAAACATGGTGAGATGTTCATTACCTTCCTCTGTTTTAGTTTTCCGTTTTGAATTTAAACTGGAGGGGAGAGTTGTTTATGAACATTTAGTACGTGTCAGCATGTCAGTATATTTTGTGCCCAATTCTCGGTGTTTTCTTGTCTCTTTCTGATTGAAGTCACTTTCTATTCAAAAGTAACTTCTCATAGAACAACAAAAATCGTTCATCACCTTTATTTGGGGACTAATTTTTAAACTCTCTATGAATGTCCCCAGTAGCCTTAATTTACAAAGAATAAGTTATGTAGCTGTTTAAATAATTTCACTGTAATAAACTTGATTGTCATAATCCTACCGGTAGACCACACAGCACTTATTTTTATATAACTGTGTTCTTCTTGCTCTTCCTCAGTTCATGTTTAGTGTAATGAAAGAGAGAGAGTGGTTATTCACAGTGGTCAGCTTTTTTTGCTGTTAAAAACATGATTTCTAGTAGAATGGAAATGGGAATCATTTCTCTGCGTGCTGCTGTTTTTTCATTACTATGGTGCAACATGCTGCCAAGCCCTAGTATAACAAGTATTCCCCTGATGTAACATTTATCAGGCCCAGTAGGGATTTGTTACCTTGAGATTAGACTAGATACAGCGCATTCTTCTGGTTAATGATAAGCAGTAAGCTGAGGTACAAAGCTGTAAGGTGCAAAGTTGTGGATCAACATACCATGGTGAAGAATCATTGTGTGATCAACCTTTTTAATGGAGTAACTAAAGTACGAATGCAAGATAGATTAAAACTGATAGTTCAAATAAAGATTTTTCGCATGCTTGTTTCCAGGACATGATTAAAACCTGTAACTTCTTTAAATAAAACAGATATAAATAAATGTGGTTCTGCTAACAGTTGGGTTTTTTTTTTTTAACTTAGAGAATACAAATGCAAGAAGAATCTTGCTGTGAAAATGCCTTTTCCTTTTAGAGCCTCTAATCCTCTGCTTACACCTCAGAGCAGGGTGGGTAGCCTTGGACTGTTCTACTCATCAGCCCTGCACTTATTTCTCAGTTTCTTACAGTGTCTTAACCCATCTAGTTTTCTTTGCAAACCAGGTGAACTTACCACCAGCAGGTGGCAACTCCCAGCATGAAACATGTTCCATTTAGTTCCCCATCCCTTCGCTACCTCCCCCAAATATTTAGAAGCTGTTAGTGCTGCTTTCTGGGACCTTTCCCTTTGTGGGAAAGCAGAAAGGGTAGGAGTTTCGTGGCTTATGTGGATAAGCAGAAATGTCACCAAAGCAAGGATCTTCTTTCAAGTAAAAAGTGGTGATTTATGCCCAGTATTTGTCCTGATGTTTATAACACTTGTTGATGACTTCCACTTTTATGCCCTTCTGTCATTTCAGATTTGCAGATCATGGCTGTATATTAGAGATCAGGGAYGTAAAGTTTTTTCCTGATGGGCGCTCAGTTGTTGATACAGTTGGTGTCCGTCGTTTTAGGGTCTTAAGCCATGGCCAGCGAGATGGATATAACACAGCAAACATCGAATATCTTGAAGATAAAAAGGTGATCTATGGTACAAAGTTATTCATACCCATATATTGCTGGATTCACTTAAATGGCCTTTCCCTTGTTGCATTTCAAGTTAGCTGTGCAATATCATTATAAAAATTTTAGCTCTGTTTTGGAAACCGTGAACTTACTTAGTCTGCCTCTTATTTACTTCCTTTTCTTCATTTCTATCCTTATGATTGTCTCTACCCGAAGCGTTGCAGTCCTATTGTCAATCTCAAAGTAGCTTCTGAGACCCGGATGATGTGATCTGTCATGATGTTTAGATGAGGTCAAAGTAGTGTTTTAAAACTGGTATGGACTTGCAGCCCTTCTAAGAACATGTTTCTGTTGTTACAGAACTCACTAATCTCTCCTTTCTCTGAATACAGAATATCTGTTTCTAGCTTTTGCAAGCTTCATATAACCTTGTAATTCTGGTTTACAGAACAGCTCTTCAAAGAAACGTGGGTTTCCATTCTTAAAAAGAGATCTTAGTGACATATGGTTACGATGCCTGTACCAGCATCCATCAAAACTGACTAAGAGCAGAGAATTGCAGGACTGGGAGTAGCTTTTAAAAATAATAAGTCCTCTTATGAAATCTCCTGCAAATGAGGTGCTTGTGATGGTTTTTGGCCAAAGTGTAAATTTTTGACTGWGCTTAATTATGACTTCCTGGATCATCTTCAGAACGTGTCTGTAAAACGTTGATACCTCTTAACATTGAGCATAGTAGTGATCTCATGCCAACTAATGACATTCCATTCTGGTCACGTAGTTCTTAAATGTACTTTCATAGTTGATGTATAAGTCTGTAGAGTTCAAGTAGGGCTTTTTCAGCTTATGCAAGGTGATGCAATTGTTYGTCGGGGCAGATAAGGCAGATCCTGCAGAGATGTCCCCCCCCCCACAAATGGTTGAAGCACGTAATCTATTCAGAATTATTGCTCTGCCCTGTTTAAATCCCCAGTGAAAGATAGTGGAACATAGACRTCAAGGCATTGTTTTGTAGATGTCGCCAGAGACCGGCTCTTTGTAATTAGAGTGAGATTTACTTTGTCTCACTTGAGAAGCTGAAGTCTGAGTTCATCACCCTGCATTCCTGTTATATTCGATGATGAAAAATCTCAGTCCAAAGCTGCCTATTTATCTGCTCTGTCTTAGATACCTACCTTAAGATGAGATTAATTGCCCTCTAGAGCTATTTCTCCTCGACTGTGAAGGGCATCCAGAGCAGTTAGCTCAGATGTGTCTGAGTAGTGCAGATAAAACCCACCTTTGGTGTGTACAGCTAAAAAAAAAAATGACTTGCAGTGCTTTTTTTCTAGGATTTATTTTGCTTATGCTTTTTTCTTTCCCCTAATGACTAAATAGTCAAGTCTGTGCAATTAAAACACTTCTTGCCTCAGTGAGGGCCTTTCCTTATGGCTGTTCCTGATATTGAGAAATCATCCACTTTTACCTGCTTACTGCCTCCTCATGCACCTGCCCTCCTCCACCTTCTCCCTGGCTGTTCTACCACAGCCTTAACACTTCTATAAAACGTGTTGATTTCTAAATGCAACAGAATCCCTATCATTCTGCTTGGTGGCTGTAGGAATCCTTTTATTTTACAAAATAATATAACAGTGTTCAGAGGTTCTTCTGTGATAGGGACTAGAGTTTATGGATTTGAGGGGGTTAATACGATGTCTGGGATGAGAAAGCAGGTCCTTCTGTTGTGCCAGCATTTATCAATAGATATTAATAAAGCAGTAACTTTTCGAAGAAATGTCTTTTTGGAACATTGCTTGTAGGGGAGGGTAAAAAGAATCCACATCACAAGTTTGAAATATGAGACTTGAGTACAGTTTGCTTAGATAAGAACATTTGAACAGCAGCTGTCACTGCATTATTGTGCTTCACTTGCTTCTGGGGAAGCATATGAACTCCACAGTATCAAACTTACTTTGTTCCCTCTCCCTTCTTTTAACAATAAGGTTGAAGGACCAGAATATGAAGAACTTGTCCGCCTTCATGATTCGGTTTATGATCAAGCTGTTGCCTGGTTTACTTCTCTTAAAGACAATATGAAAGTGCAAATTCTCAATCATTTTGGGTCCATGCCAGGAAAAGAACCAGAGCCACAGGTAAACCTTCTCGCATAAGCATCTTTGTTCTAGATGTTAAGTTTTTCCGTAAGACTGTTTTCTGACAGAGCTTTTTGTTTTTTTCCTGCATCCTAAGCTCTTCTTACTTTACTCAGTTTTGATCTATTAGCTTGAAGTGTGGTAAACAATTACTGTACATCAATCTAAATAAACATCTGAAGAGATCATCTTTAATGGGGCAAATAGACAAGAAGAGCACCTGAAATCAAATGCTGGGTCACTCCTTGAACTGTTTTATCGTAGCTTTCTTAGCAAACATAAGTAGTAGGGGAAGGTGGTGCTCTTTGTGGGACACTGTTGGTAAATACATTATTACATGTCTCTCCGTCCTGTTTCAGAGCAATCCCAGTGGTCCTGCCTGGTACTGGTGGCTCTTGGCAGTGTTGCCACTGGAAAACAGAGCTCAACTGGCTATACTGGCTATGACTTCCCTTAAAGATCGTCTTATTGCCATCAGACGTGTGTTGATATTTGTGACTCGCAAAAGACCCAGATAACATGGACTTCAGCTGTGAGCAGGCACTGACAACATCTCATGATAGGTTGTTTGGGGGGTAGGGAGAGGGGTTGTTTTTTTTTTTCAAGGAATCTTTCAGAAATGAACAGCCCTTTCTGACTGTGTCCAGCATCCATCCATTATGTCGGTTTGTTATTCTGGGTATTCACCAAACTTTGCACTCTATCCAGTTGTCCTGGTGAAATCTGAGCCTCTACAAAGCTGTGCTACAGTTAGAAAGTAGCTGGTAGATGTGGATAATTGCTTCAAAGTGCTATAATAGAGTTGATGTTTCTAGCCTGCAAGAGAGTTAAGTGCTGGAGCAGCACCACCGGCCCACGTGTGAATTCGATTTCTACTTAGTAGAAAAAGGAATCTGGACAGTGGACTGAAGAGGTGTGTCCAAGACTTTCCTGAAGCTGGAGAATAAAAGAAGAGTAATGCTTCCCCAGTAGAAAAATGCATGAAGACTATAAAGAACAGTACGCTGTTAGTGAACTGGTAGGCAGTCTGTCGTACACCCACATCTCTCTTTTTCAAGAAAAATCAGTCTGTGAGGAAAAAAAATAAGCCGTTTGTGGTCAAGGCATCTGAAGATGTTTATCTGAAAGAATAATAGCTACTGAATAAGTATACTATTTAGTAGCCTTAGGTAATCCCTTGTGTTGTGATTTGTGTGTTGTAACTGATTGAGTATGTACAAAATGTTTGAAGAGGTGTACTTTGGTTTATTTTAAAAAAATCAAAGTAATCCAAGCTGGTCTTATCACTAAATTCAAATCAAACCAGCTCCCTAAAGTATGATAAACGCTGCTGTGAAATGATTTAATTGCAAGTATTAGGAAGGCATATTGCAGTTTTCTCTGAACGTGTTCTGCAAGGGAAGTTGGCTAGGATAAAACCTGGGAAAGCTTCCTCTCCCATCTTGTCTGCAGTGCCGTGCTGACCTAATGCTCCGTTGGAATGACCTCTATTAGAACGTGTTTCAAGCTGAAAGTGTTGTAGTTTAGTACCAGTTGCTGTACGTGATGGAAATCAGTCCCCATAACACCATGAGAAGAGGCACAAACCGAACACTAAAAGGCAAGTCTCAATGCAAGCTTATGTCAGGTGTTAACCTTCGTTTGTGTTTTTGATTTTTTTTATATATATTTTGTTTTTATCTAACTTTGATAGCTATTAAATTGGTTGCTTGTCAGTCAAATGATCAGCGTTTGTTTAAATTGCCAATGAAATAACTAACAGTGTTACAAATTCAATTGGCATAGTTCCCTACAAGTAGAAGTAATACTACCAACAGGGAAAAAGTTGACTTGAATCTCTATGTGCTGCAAGCATGAGACCAATTTGAAGACTTATTCATGCGCAGAAGTCTGGTGAGATGAAATGGCTGTTTACCTAAATGGTCAAAGTGCCTGGTTTCTTTTTGTTGTTGTTGTTGTTCATTTGTCCTTATTTGTCAATGAAGATATATTTTGTTTTTGTTTTCAGTTTGCACATCAGTTCTGGAAGAAGACTGCATTAAAATGCAGCAAATAAGATATATTACCTGTTCTCTTTGGGTATTGTAGTTATAACCTGTGTGGTCTGGGAAACAAAAATACTGAGCTTTTTCCTTTCAGCAAATGGCTACCACAAATGGTTTCTGTAACATACCCTGAATGTACTGTAACTGCCTCTACCTTGAACACGCCTTTTCTATTTAAGTAATTTGTAAGTATATTCTCTGAATTGTGAAGTGCATAATTTACAACCAATGATGTAATAACCTCTACAGTAGCCTTCTGTGAGTTCTGCTACCGTCACCAAAATACTAAAAATAGAAGCTGAATACATTTCCTCCAGGATTTGAAGATGATGGAGAGAAAGTCATTGAAGTATAATGGAATTTCTAGAGGATTGTTCTATAGAYGGGGGAGGAAATGTCAGAAATCAGTGGTTCTTAAGCTCACTATCAACTCAGCTACCAAAGGATGGTTTGGTAAAGGAATTCTCAGACCAGAAAATGGACTGTATTTGATCTTGCAATCCATTCTGTTCCACTTCTCATTCTTCCCATTGCTTTCTATGCTATGTATTTCTTCTAGATTCTCATCTCGCCCATCTCTCCTTCATGTGTCTTGCCTAGTTTTGAGTATTAATAGTTTGGCTGCAAAGGGACCCTGATGGTATTTGTATATTGCTGGTCCCTGATGATATTTGTATATTGCTGGTCCCTGATCTTACATGTGCTTAATTTTACATATAGGAGTGCATTTAAGGAAAAAAAAATCAAGGTGCTAGTTAGTGTCTTCTTGGCTTTGCCTCAGTAACTAATGTGAATATTTTTCTTTGCAAAAGTGATTTTTCAAGGTATCTACTGTTGAGGTACTTCTAAGAGGAAACCCTACAGAACAGAAGTTCTTTATTGCAGTTCTGTAATATATAAAGAGACATTTTACATGGAAAGTGACATTTTTATCTTCATGAAGGCCTGCATAGTTAATGGAGTGATGTTTATTGAAGAGAAAGCTGAACTGTAGAGGGATTTTTTTTAGTAAAGGTTTAAAGCAGTTTTTAAATATTTCAGTGACTGATGTTTTGGATAAATGATACAACTTAGAAATTGTCTCTGTGTGGATGCAAATAACAAATGAGCAGCCCAAAGCTGACATTTCTTCCAAAACATTGAACGCTGATCAAATAGAAAAGCTTTAATAAAAACAATCACCACTACCCTGTGATACTTGCTTTCTAAGGGAGAGTACCCGTTTCATTGCTACCAAAATATCTCTGCCGTGTAATCTCCACAGCATCCAGTAGTACCTCATTGGAAAAGCTAGCTATCTCATTTCTCTTTTGGCTAGAGGAAATACTGACGTTACAGCCGTCGTGCGCTTTTGTGCAACTTGTCACCAAGGTACATATGGAAGCATGGAGCTGAGCTCCTGGAAGAGATAGACAGGATTTGTTGCCTTTCTAACTCATTATGCTCTTCTTGCTTGCTATCCAAGCAAGGATGCTGGGATATATGATGAGTCTCTTCACTGTGGTGAATGTGGCCCTTCTTTATACATCATAAAGAGGCCAAAAAAAAAATCCCTCTACCTCTACACCTGTTGTTCACCTGTAAAGCTTCAAGCTACAAAATTATATATATTTTAACCTTTTTTTGTCTTTCAGAAGCATACTAATTGTTTGCCACTGAGGCCTTTTATCTACTGTATTTTAATAAGTTCATTTGATAGTCATCGAGATCTCTTTGTATTTCTAACCTGTTGATCTTGTCATGTTTCTTACTGCTCCTTTTTCCTTGTTCTCCAGTCCACTTTTAAATTGATAAATAGAAAGCTGTACACTCTCTATTCTATTACATTTTACACTAGTGGAACTGGTATTTTGGTAGCGCCTTAATTTTGCAGTTGTGAAATGATTGTATCAACTCTTGTCTGGGGCTTCTGACCAGATTTAAACGAGTATGTTTAATGTAGATAAACTTGAAACCATTTTTTACTGTTTTAAAGCTAGTTATGAAATGGAGTGTGTACATATGTATAAATATAAATTATTAATCTGCACCTTTTTTATCTAGTAAATACAGGAAAAGTTCATGTTCTAACCACATTTGGCACTTCTTGTTGCATAAGCAAAGCCAAAACTTTTTTTAAAAATTGCAATGTTCATTTCATGTATATTTGCAATATTCATGGGAAATGTATTTAATTTATGTGATATTTGGAATAAAACAGATTGAATTTATAAGTGTGTAATATTGAGATAACTCCATTCAGTTTGAGTTTAGTGGAAGACTTTGTCACTTTGTGGGTGTTTTTGAAGGGAGAAGCTTGAGATTGCTGTAAATGCAAATGTTTGTAATATAAATCTCATTTAATCCAACTGCAAAGTTGTGTGATACCACAAATCAAACGGTGAAGCACTTCCCATTTTCATATTTTACCACCTCTGTAAATACCTCTCACTTCTAACTGAAAAAAGACCAGAGGCATGTGGTCAGAGATTCAGGAAAATGTCCCTGCAGCTAGGGAAAAGCAGGCTCACAGCTGAGAGCTAGAGCACTTGGTTGAAATGCTTTAGAGAGCCTTTCACATCTGAGGCACAGATGTACTCTAGGTGCAAACCCCTTTTGTCTTTGCACCCATTGTACTTCTCTTCCCAGCCACTGGTAGGGAGCTTACTTTTTTCTCACTAGAAGTGTCTGAAAGTCACCGTTCTGTATATAACAGTATTCTGTATCTCTTGAGATCTGCTGTTTCTGTAGGTAAAATTTGCTGTTTCTGATCACTGCCACTGGTGAATTCACAGGTGCTGCAGTAGCCCAGYGTCATTATCATCGAAAGTAGACTGACGGTTTGGTTTCCCTAACAGGAGCAGAAGGGATGAGAGTTGGCCTAACAAAAGCGTTAAGAAGCAAATGGCATTCAAGTGTCAATGATTAGATGTTGCAGTTCATAAATGCATCTTAAGAGTTTCAGCCTCGATGTAGGGAAGGTGGAGGAAGCTGCAGAGAGTGCAGCGTGGGGTGGTTTGCTGAGCAAGTGGTCATGGGCGCAGCCTGCRGCACTGCATGTCAGTACGAGAACTGGAGCTAAAGGGAAGCAAGTCTTCAAAACACTTCTGACATTCAGGCCAAGGGAACTTGCCGTTGCGTGTGGTCCCACTCAGTTCCATCACTAAACAGAAGCCTGTTCTGGGCACTCYGCGTGCAGCTGGACTGTGCACCAGTAGCCTTGTAATCTGCATGGACAGGAGAGCCCGTGGGAAGCAAGCACCATGTATCACGGAGAACTATGTCTATCCAAACCTAGCCCAGACAATCACTGAGGAAGCTGAAGTGAGAGCAAAGGAAAATGTGCAAGTACTGTACCAAAAAGATTGCGGTTTGCTGTTTTCTATGCCCTCCAGGCCCAGTTCGGAGGGATTATCATAGGGACAATTAAGACTTCTAAGTTAATTTAACAAGGTGAGGGCACATGCCTGAGTGCTAATATGATTTGTATTGTGCCAGCAAAGCCCAGGTGCAGCYTGGGGGCTAGTGCATGGCTGGGCACAGGGCTGAGAACAAGCTATGTGATGGCCTCTGGTGTGGTCCTGTGGCTACTTGCCACCGCCTGCCCATCTTGCCATTTAAGACCCAGCTCCTGGGGCCTCTAGCCATCTTGCCAAGAGCCTCTTGGGAAGTGGCAGAGGGGCACAGGAGCAAATGGGAGCATAGAGTTGCCGTCCAGGCTGATGTGGGCTAGCAGAGGGAGGTTCACTTCAGGCCAACTTGCACGAACACCCTGCAGGGGGCTGTACCGCTGCGTAGTGCAGCACGGCCTCTCCGTGCCATTGTCCGCATCAGGTACAAACCCCCTCAGAAATAATAGAAGTGAGACAGAGAGATCCAAATAGAGTAGTGAGAGTGGGATGTGACAAAGAAAGAAGTTAGAGGTCAGGTAGTCAATCTTTCATTTTATAGATCCTTGGGTGAGAAACCTCTATTCTCTAGTCCTAAATGTAATCCAATTGGGCTGCAGAATCAATTCCAAAAAATATAATTAAGAACGCAAAACACTTCACTGACTGACTCCAGTGAAATAAAATACCTCTCCAGTGCTGCAAGGTTTAGACTGTGTTGCGCGGTGAGTCATCAGGCATGGGTGGCTGCACGCAGCAGAGGGGCTGTGGGACGCAGGCCAGGCTTTCCAGCGACAGCAATAAAATTCCGTCTTGAGGCGAGCAAGCGAAAACAAGATCCTGAAGAGCGTATCGCTCTTCAGAAGTTGCCACTCAGCAGCTTCTCAGTGCCAGCTGAGCAAAACCACCACCAAGACATGTTTTGTAAATACTAGCCTTCCCCCTCCCAGCTGAATTGACTTTCTCCTTTATTCATGCTGCCTTTGTGCCTGTATTCACTGAATGTTTGAGCGATCGAACGTCAGTCATAGGAATGCTCAAAGGGGTTGCTGGAGTGTGCACATAAATGCCACCTGAACTGTTTTCATATGCTAAACAATAACATTCTCTGGACCTTGCTCCTTCTGCCAAAGGAAGGCAAAGAAGTGAGACAGGGAAAGATGGCTGATCCAGCTTTCCTTTTCCCTATCCAGATCCTTGTACACCTAAAGACCTGGAGAGACATAGAAGCAAAATAGCAGTATGCAGTCAATAAATCTTAATGGAGGGGATTTTTTGTCCTGCGTTTTCTTCACTAGGAGTTGTAGAGACTGCAAAAGGCAACGTGTTGAATYGTGCCCATTTCCCTGACGTGCAGAGTGCTGCCATTCCTAGAGCACATAAACATTAGTGGTGAATACATGTTTGTATTACATTCTGCTTCATCAAACCAGGAACCCAAAATAATGATGCTTAGTTCTGTCCAACAGTGCTGAAATTCAGAATGCTGAGTACTTGCTGGAAGCTGTTGGCCATTCAGTCATAAAATAGAGTAATCTGGACCAGAAAAATCTGAAATTATGTTTATAAGGAGGAGGGAAAAAAAGATACGTGAATCTGTGCCAGCACTTTCCTGAATTTATTTCATGAATGCATACACTACACTCAACAGCTAGAAGTCATGTATGTTTTTAACTGGATTTAGGGCACCCAGAGGTTTGGGGGTTGGGGGCATGTTGTTTCTAAATCAAGATGAACATCACTTGCTGACAACTTTTGTAGAGCTGTTCTGCAGAATGTGGGGTTCACCCTGATCTGCCAAATTGGAGACCAAGTGTATGCAATAGAGGAAAAATCTTCACTTTCTAAATGTTGATTCATCTTTATTCTAATAAGTGTGTGGTGCTTTTTATAGAGCAGTAATGTTGGAGCACTGTGCCAGGAAAGAATTGGATTTTGAACACAGGAACCAGTATTTATCTGAGGGTCAGACCAGCTCACTTCACTGTAGCCTAAAGCTAAGKAGTCCTGGTGTAAGAAAACATCTAAATACTCTGCTTGGACGAAAAGAGGCAAGACCATCTATTACCTGACTGGAAGTCCACCTAGCGATAGCCCCTGCCCAGCACCAGTTGTTTTCCAGTTCTCTCTCTATGAATGTTTTGAGGTGTTCAGGTGAGACCTATTCCCCATAGAAGGTGGTGAGGCCATGCTGGGATCTGAACCTAACACTGACTTATCTTTGAGGAATTCTGGTTAAACTACTGATGTTCTCTGTCACAGAGAGTGGGTCCTGTATTAACRCCTGTGACAAGGCTGCCAAGGTAAAGTTGGCCTCTACAGCTTGGGTAACCTCCTTCAGAGCCTAGGTTGCATTAGGGGCTTCGCTAAAGGATGACTCCCTCCCTGACAGCTTTAAGCAGCTGCTTGAAACCCTGCCAGTACTTTCAGCAAACACTGTGCTGGAGCATCTGGAAATGGTGCTATGCTCTATAGGTCCATCAATAGGTGCTTTTCCATATGGAATGCTCTGAGAGCAACTTCTGGTTACATCAATGTATGAGGGCCTACATGGGATGACCCAAAGTTTCAAAGCCAGTGGAAACTCAAATAGAGCTATTCAAAGTAAACAAAAGTTATTTACCCAGACCCAGATTTCCTTGAGTACCTGTGTCATACATGATTTTTCCACCCCAGTCTCCTCCCGCCTCCTCTTTGTTCGTTGTTTCTTTGCTCTGTGTTGGAAGTGGAGTGCAAGAGGACAGCAGAGGGAGCACCCTAACCTCAAACACTGTGCTTTGGAGTGGGAGTAGAATAACCCCAGAGCCATAGCTAGAACTGAAGTATTCTGTCTGGTTTGCTTATGGTGCACCATCACCGAAGCTTAAGTGTATGTGTGCACCAATTTGTCAGGAAGAAATGATCTTACTGTGAAGTAAGCTTTCCTTCTCTTTTACTCACTGCAGTTATGGATCAGTCCCCCCCCACCACCACCACCACTAGGTGTAACTGTGATATTTAGAATTAAGCATATTCAATCCCCAAGGAGAAACTGTAACTCCATAAATTCTTCATAGCAACTGCATGGTATTCCAAGCGGCCTCATGTCCTCCCTCGACTCTAACTAGTACCTGATACTTCAAAAAGTAGAAGAAATACTTGGATGGAGAAAACAACAAAAAGAAGCTGGCAGGCCATCTCTCCCTAATCCCTCAGCTGGAGGCTTCCATATGTCCTGCAAAGTTTTGTCTTCTTTTTCTCTTCCAGACCTCTGTTAGTTGAATTTGAGGGAGGCTCTAACCTTTAACAAGTAATGCTGAATGCTCATGGCATTCATAAATGCCATCCCTTCCTTCTTTAATCCTGCTGTTGTGGCCTCAGTGCCATGATGTATGAGTGAATTCTTCAGATGACTTGTCCACAGAAGTCTTTTCATTGTCCTTCACGCTTCTTTTTTCTGGTCTCAGACTTTCTATTATTTTTAGTATKCTTCTAGTTTGCTAGAGAGGTCCAAATTGATCACACTCTCCTAAATGAAGGAATTGTACAAAAATATACCTCCCACTTTTCACACATTCAAACGTTTTGTTTGTTTTACAGGTAGTTACTGGATTGCATTTAGAAGCTTTGTGTCTAAATTTCATACTTCTCATCTTTTAGCAATGACTCCTTACCAAGTGGTGTTTTCAGGAAAGTAATTTTCTTGTTTATTTGGCAGCAATTGACTCTGCCTAAGTCAGCTTTGGCTAGACTTTTCCATGTATTGTCATTACATATTAATTTTACTGTGCAGAGGCTTTTTGATTTTATCTTTATGAATAATAACAGGTAATTTCTCTTGGAGAATATGTACTAAGACATTGGTATGAGTTGATGTTCTTCCAGTTAGTTGTAAGACAGCCTAGATACACCTGTTTTTACGAGAGAAATCTATTCTCCTTTATGGATCCAGCTGCTGATTCTAGGTCATCTTTAATTCATCGCTCTGTTACTTATGTGCTTGCTGTTGGAAAATCTGTTGGCACTGAGGAGTTAAATATTTCTTAGTTCTCGCTTGAGTCATCTGTCCCTGCTTCGGGAGTCATTTCGCYTGCAAGCACGTATGGGGTTGGAGTCAGTCCTGGAACATGAGCTCGCTGCTCACGTCTGACATGCACGAGCGCAGGCAGAAGCGAGGGAACAGCTACCGCAAATAAAAACACACCTAGGGGCCCTCCGTGTGCCTGAGAGGAGAAGGGGCACAAAAGACGTGGTGAGGGAGGATTAGCTAAGGACAATTTCTTGCTTTGCTCCCATTTCTTATAAATGGAAGAAGAAATAGAGGAAAAGACACGAAGTTTTTGGCTGAGTCTATATGCATAAACTGTGTCTGAGAGATTGTTCTCTGGCACTGAGGCTGCCTGGCACAGAGCAGCCTGTGTCTCTAGCGCGAAACCCTCTTTCCCACCCAAAAAGGGCAGCTGCGCACAAACTGCCTGTGGGAATGGTCCCTGGCTTGTGCTAACCGCAGAGCTGCGTCTGCTAATTGGTGGTGGGAGGGATGCTAGCTGGCTGGAGCCAAAAGCCTTTCCAGCACTGTTTAATTTAGTAGCGTAGACATGGCCTTGCCAGCTGTTTCTAAAGAACAAGTTTCATGACTAAGGATGTAAAGTACGAGGTGGTTAGATCAGCAGGCCCCAGGTATGGGAGGGTGCTGAGCACATCGGGAGCAGGGCTACAAGGGAAGCAGCTTGGCTRCGGCTGGCTTCAGATATGATTTTGGTGAATGGCATAGCAAATCCTAACAGGCAACCCCAACGTAGGCATGTATGCCAGGCTTTACAGTGCTCTGACTTCCTCTCCCGAAACAAAGTGTATTGCTTTGGTCTTGCAACTGTACAGGAAGAGGAGGGAGTGGAGGAGTGGTGAYAAATTTTGGAAAAAATCACAGGGAAGTGTCCAAAGGCATGTGTCTGAGTTTGTCAYGTTTCCCATTGAATGAGGACAGGATACAAGCCCAGGCCTATGCATACAGAGTTGATGATGACCAAAAAAGCCTGGAGTATATTGCRTCAAAAAAGGAGCATAAGGACATGATTCTGATTTGGAATAAAGCTCTATCTGGCAGTAGCTGAAAACCCAGAGGAGAACAGGGCAATGCTAGCACTTCATCTCGCAGTCTCCAGCACTGAAGAGGTTTCCTGAGCCAGATGTGGTATCTGCGTATTTCAGAGCCCTCAGCAGACTTCTCATCCATAAATTTTACAGCATCTGCTTGAAGCCATGGGAGCTTTCAGCATCCACAGCCTTGCTTGGCAAAGCTCACCACTGGCTGTCTGATGGGTGTATGAAGAACTACTCCCTCTTTTATTGGTTTGGACCAGTCTCTTACTACCTTCCTAGTCTTACCAGCCTCATGCTCCCTAGCTTTTGTATTGGAAGACTGTAGGGCCTTGGTCTGGTAAGGACSCAGGTAGGAGAGGACCAGAGAATGGAGATAGTTTTTGGAAGAAGTCATGGGGACACTGCCTTACAGCTCACTGTTTCTCTCTTCTGATACAAGATCTAGGAGGCACCAAAAGGAGCCAATGAGAGCTGAACAAGCAAAGGAAAAAGATTCTTCCCCATGCCCCCAATCTTTTTTTTTTTCCTTTTTTTCACTTTTGCTGTGCTGCTAGTGTTTTCATAGACCTTTATTAGTTCAGAGAGTCTGGGGTCAATCATTCACTCTCTCAAGTTCCTCTTGCAATTCCTCACAGTCAGAATACAGCTTAATAATCCTGAATGATTTAGCACTGCCAGGAAAAAAAAAGAGAGATCTGCATCACAGATGCACCAGGTATGTKGGCTGGTTCATGGGAGAACAAGAGAGCCAAGCAACCAGTCAAACCTAAAGCCACCTGGATAGTCTCCACTGTTTGGCTTACATCTAGCTGTTTGCCAGAATAAATCRGAGATGGCAAAGGCTATTTCTGCTGGCAGTGGAGGCTGTATTATGTGATAGAAGCATATTTTTAGCCATTTTTTTCTGTTCAACAGACAATTTTGCCATCTTCTCTGCCCACCAYTTTAGAAAGCCAGACTGCTAGCAGAACAGATGACAGAGAGACATCTGCCTACGACACATTAAGTAGAAGATGTTTCTGCTATCTGTGAGGGAAGTGCTACAAAACATAGTTGCTAGTCAGACTAAAATGATGTATCTCAAGTCTTTTAAGTCTCCATGGAAGGTGGCAGAAGATACTGGTCTCCTCTCAGCTTTTGGAGACAAAAAAATAGCATCGGGGACAGCAGACTCCATGCTACTGACACTAGTATCGTCACTGTAGTAATATTTGATTGTCACCTAATATTTGGGAGAGTCAGCAATGTTCCCACGTCTCACTCTATGCAGCATGACTTTCTTTCCACCCACCAGCTTCTTCATCTGCTTCTCCTATGRATCTCAGGTTTCCATCACCAGTTGCAGGCTCCTGCTGGCACCCTTCATCTCTTCAAGCTTCTGGCCAGTCCTTCAGCTGTATCCAAAGCATASTGGGGAGAGAGAGTGGTATTCACAAGAAAAGGAAAGGAGAACTAATGCCAGAGACTTCCTAGACTGGTCTGATTTCTGTAAGTAACACTGATTCCACTGTGGAGAGCAGCAAGCCAGGGCTGGATGTTGTCCCAAACTTGGTTGGCAGGAGAGACCTGTGTGACCATGTCAGAGGGAGCATATATCTTGGAATTAGGATTGCTCCTCTGGCTTTTCCTCAGGTAAAGCCATACCTTTCAGGCKGAGAAGGAAAGCTCACTAGAACAAGGTCTAAACAAAATATTCTTCATCTAAATGCTTTTCTTCTGAAATCTTCTAAATCCAACAGTGTTTTGCTTATAGCTTCCTTGCTCTCTCCTTTCCTGCACTTTCTCTCTTTCTCTTTCCTGTACTGGCAGGCAAAGAAGCTGGAGGGGAGCAAGGGAGGAGAGGAAGTCTGTAAAGAAACAAGAACTTGTGTCATTTTGTTGAGSCATTTCCTTGCCATCTTAACCTGCCTTAACAAGGAGACAGTGTGCACCTCGGCTTACTTCAGATTCTCCTGAGCAGTATGTGAGGTCACTGACCTGTGTGTAACCATCGTTACAGCCAGTACAGTAAATCTTTATTTTGGTTACCATGRGTTACCTAGCTCCCCCTTACTGAATATTGCCTAGTGTCTTGAAGAGCCCATGTAACAGGAATACCAGGCTCACTTGTACCGTCMCTCACCTTAGCTCAGGTCTCAGCTGTAGCACTGGCAAAAATTCTGCCATCTGCACTGTGCCAGGTCAGAATAAGAGCCTAACCCTGAATCTAACCTTTTTAATCGCTCCCAGTCAGTGGCCAAAAGAGCACTGCACTAGTCCTTAGCACTTAGTGTTGTATCATCTCATGAGTGCATCTAYGTGAATAACTTTTTGCCTTTGGGAGCTGTACAAATACAAATATCTTTCCTACGCATGTTTGTACAGAGTTATTGCCTGTATGTTCTGCATCACACTGGGAGTTTTAGTATAATATTTGCACTTAAAAAAAAATMTGATCTTTTCTTTTCAGAGCCACTAGTCCCTTGTGAGTTCTTCAGACCAGCCTGAGAAGAGCAGTGCAAACCTGTCTGTAACCGTGCATCTGTCTCAGCGGAAAACGGAGACTGTGGTTGCTTCTAGGAAGAGACACAGAGGCTCCTTTCAATGCTTCCTTTCTTTTCTCACTAGATTTTCAGATAGGAAAACATGCCTCTGCGCAAGCCTGTGCCTCTACTTTCAGTCATATAAGTAGCCACAAGGTGCCAGATGACTAGCTTCCTCTCCATAAGTATGTTATCTGGCCCCGTGTTCCAGACTGCCAGGACTAAACTGCTACCAGTAACTGACAGAGACTGTTTTATGTTGCAATTGTTTCTTATTCTTGTGGTTAAAACATATCCAAAGTGTATAAAACATGAAACAGTCCCTCCCGTCTTCCCAGGCAGCTCTCATTCTGCCAGCAGTGGTATAAAAGGTGCCTTCAGAGTGAGCCTCCATCAGGGGTCAAGGACAGAGGAACAATCCTTCCTGCCATAATATTTTAAGCCATTTGGCAATTTCAACCAAATTTTCTAGAAATGCAGAAGTCTCAATCCCAGTAAATTTTATGAAAACTAGTGGCCAAGTAGAAGAGCAAGATTCCGTTAATGTCCCCGCTAATGAAAAAGTTGCATTTTTAAATGCTATCAATCAAGCAGAAGAAACAAGCCTTGAAAAAACTAGGCTGTGGTAGTTGTGAGAGCCCTGTGAACTACTTGTTTTAGCAGTAAATCTTCCATGCCATCTTGTTCTCTCAGAGCATGACTAATCGGTATGGTACACAGAACGGTTCTGGCTGCCGCTCTGACCCAGCACTGATCGTATCAGGCAGGCTAGCACCGAGCCTAGTCTTTTCTAACATAAATAGACCACAGAGGCAGCCCCGTGCCAGCGACGAAGTGTAAGCAGATGTGTGCTTGCCTTCCCTCCTTTCTGAGTTTGACGGACGCAAACCAGCTCAGATCTAGAGGCTGTCTTAGCAAGAGCAACGCAAGTCTTGTAAATGCTGGCAGCAGCACTTCTTTTTTTTTTTCTTACCACAAGCTACGAACAAGGCTTCCCTTCTAGTCCCTTGCATTTGGACAGACGCTTTTTGTCTTCCTCTGCCCAAATTCCACTGATTTTTYCCCCCTTCCAGTGCTGGGGCAACCTCTTGTAAGTTTGGACCTGCTCCATTATCATCAGCAGACGTTACAGACATGGGAGCAGAATTTGCATGTTGTCCTACCGGTTTCCCTGTGCAACCACATCATCTTTGAAGAAGGATGGTCAATGTAACTGGAGCAGCATTCGGCCTCTGGATTTGTTAGTGATTCAGCACTGCTTTTACCTTTGTAGACTCCCAGGCAGGAGCCCAGCGATGCTGCTTCTGTACCCCTCCCACACTCTAGCCCAGGCCAAAATATTCTTTCCTTTACCATTTGCACCGGGCAGTGGCATCCGGTGATGCTCCTCAGATGCATCAGTGGTCCCCGGGGTGCAGCAGCAGCCCTAGCGATGACTGCACCCTGAGGAAGCAATTCAGCATGGGAATCACAGTGCTGCTGGGTCTCTGTTCCTTTTCTCAGGGAGAACATTATGTCTCAGCCACAGAATAATAGCTGGAAAACCACTACTCCATTTGGGATTTCTCATCTACACCCTCTGCCTTGGACTGAAAGAACAGGCCACTTTTTCCAAAGTAGCCTCTTTTCCCTGACAGATTTTGGTAGGATCTCCAGGGAATACCTGCGCGAAATGGCTTCATTTGCCTTGGCTACCATGGTGCTCTTAAGGAACCACATTCCTCAAACAACAGGAAGAGAAAGATATTACTGTAAATGACTATGCATCATTTTAAAGAAAGGTAATTAAACATCTGAAGGCCAGAGACTTAGATTAACGACAAGAAGACCTGCTCAAAAGGTGGGAAGATGGTGATGCTAAGTAGACAAAATACATATTTTCCTTGTTAGCCCCCAGTTGCTAAGAGAGCACAAAAAGCTGGCTTGATGCTGTTTCTGAAACTTGAGAGAGAGAGAGGATTTGAGGCATGTGGAGATTTTGAAATTATATTAAGTGATGAATGTTAAGAGGTAATTACAGAAAAGGAAAAACAAGTAACATAAACAGTGATTTTTTTTTCCCTTCCTCTCCCATGTGAAATGGTAATGAAATACGGTCTCTTGGTGTAGTATAATGCTTTAAGTACTGTGTGTCCCAGTTTCACAATGCTCAGTACAATGTGTACAAAAACAGATTTGAGTATGTTGTGGTTAGGCTGTTTTATCAGCTATCTGCTTTACTGAATACGTRTTTATACACATGTGCTATTTTTCACTGTAAAATAATCAAGCAACTAAAAATCCGTTACCAGTCAATTAAATTTCAGGGGGTCCTACAGAAAGCTACACAGCGCGGTTGACATCAGTAGGCTAAACTGTCACGTCATTTTTCTTTTCTTTTTGAAGGACGACGTCATTCTGCTGTTAGTTGGTGATGTTATTAGCGTTAATGAGTCGCCTGTGGATAAAGCAAGCAACTCCAGCACCATTTTGCAAAGCTTGCTGTGTCTCCTAAACTCTGTTATAAATCCTCTGATTGTGGGATTATTGTATATTTCTGGCATCGTTCAGCCAGTGCTAATAACTGAAGTTGTTGGCATGTGCCAAAACTCCATTAACAAACACTAGTTCACATTTCAAATGACTGCTCGTTTCAGCCAAACCTGAACTCCTTTTTATTTTCTGTTCATGAAACGGATTGACTTTTTACATAAAYGTAAATTGTTGCTTATGACTGCTCCTTGATGTATGTGCAAGGGATATTTATTCACTCTTTTGCTTCTCGGCATTCTGCTTGCAGTCCCTCCAGACTGTTCAGGTTATCACGGGACTTTGATCCTTTACCTACCACAGACATGGACTGGTCAAAGCAAATACTGTGGAAAGCCTCTAGGCTTGGTCGTCAGTGTACGCTTTTGGGAGTTTTTCCTTCCACATCCTTCACCTCAGCTGTAATTATGCCGAGTAACCATAATCTCCTACTGCTGAGTAACACAGCACTCCAACTGCTATGTCAGCTTCGGAAGATACTAGACGCAAAAGTCTTCTCCCAAGACTAATTCTTGGAAAAAAACACCAGATACCTTCTCCCACTTCCAGCTACATAATTCCTTTTTCAACTTGCTACTGCTGCCCCCCATAAGCCTTATAATTTGGCTATTCATCACCATCTCCTCGAACTTTGCCATCATTGTCCATGTTGAACTGTGTCAAAAACAATGGTGACCAATCAATTTCTTTGATGAARAAAACACAGTATTTCTGGTTAGTCTTTAATGATTTTATCCTATTTTTCATTTAACTCCAGATCTTTAGTTATTCTTTCATTTCAGAGCTGTTCTAAAGTCCTACATACTGTTAAGGTCAGCTTAAGGCCTGCAAGTACCTAAATAATCATCTCTCTTCATAAATACTGGCATTATATTTATTCATATTTATTTATAAAGTAACCTTCATAACTTAGTAARCACTTAAGAAAAACCCTACCATAAAGGCAGAATGTTGACTCCTTCAGCTGGGAGACAATTTGGTATCTCTGTAGCTAGATTGAAAAAAAAAAGATCCATGAGGGTTTTTTTCTGCAGTGGTTTCCATCTCTATGTTTTCAGCCTTCTCACCCACATCACATCTGACCTCTACACTGTTGTCTTTACTGATATAGAGATACTGCAAAAAAAAAAAAATCCTTCTATGACACTAGTCTAAAGTCACTTTCTGAAGTGTCTGAAGTAATGACTAGTCTGAAAAGGCTTTGAAGTCAAAAGACAAATTTGTTAACCTAGGTCCTCAAAATGATACACCAGTTTTTTTGGAAATATCAGAATCTGTGGCTTCTGAACATGATAAGATGCTTAGTTTTTAACCTAAAGACCTTCCATTCCTGTTTTTAAAACAGCAACTCTCTTCTTCTAAAATAACAACAAACAYGTATTATTTTAATTTCTATCTTAAAGATCTGTCACTTCGAAATCAAAGACCTAGTCAAAAATTTGACCAGAAGAGAAGAGGCTACTTTAAAATGTTTGTTCTTTTATGAACAGGAACAAATGTGTTAGAAATGCCAAAAGCAGAGCCAAAAATACAGACAAGTTAAAATAATCTGAGCTAGAAAAGGTTTTAAAAACTTCCACAAGAGGTCACTGTTATCATTAACAATAGATAAATAGACTTAATTTTAGAAYCTCCGAGACAGACATTATTTTCTTCCTTAGAGAAAAACTAAGGTCATGCTGAATAAATTTTCCCCACATAAAATCTACCCCATCTGCCTTACAAAATGACTCTACTGAGATAACATTTTTTCATTACTAAATTCACCATAGGAATCCTACATTTTAAAGACAYTGAAGCTGTTGTACATATTCCTTGCCAAAGAATGACCTTTGCGAATTAAGACATTTTAATTAGAAGGATTTACAAGAACATGCTTGCGGTTCTGTTCGTGGTTTCTCAGGATACCACAGCAAAAATTATAAATAAATAAACATGCAGATCTTCTGTTTCTTAGCTTGGCAGAAGATGGCAATCACTATGTTACAGTTACTTCTGCTAACCAGGGCCTTTCCTTAACTCAAAAGACGCATGAACTGGGGATAATTTATAGAATTGTGACTAGAGATAAAAATATCTTTCAGAATACCAGATCTGTAAAATGCCCTAGAGAGAGGTTATGGGAAACATTATCCTGATATCCTGATGGTAGGGTTCATTGACAAAGAAGGAAAACTTTTGAGCTGGGACATCAGGAATGTCAAAATTTCAGTCACCAAGAAGTACAGGGCTGACTGTAACTTCCAGCATGCCAAATGCAAGGGGAGAATGGGGTCCTCTACTGTGTTTGGCCATTCTTCTCTTTAAGCATATTTCTTTCTGTTACCTCCAAAGGAGAGGGAAAAAAAAAAAAAAAAAAAAAAAAAAGAGGCTTATTTGGAAAATTACCATGGCACAAGGGTTTCTTTCCTTTTTAAGTCCTCATGTTAAATGGAAATGAGAGGTAGGGAGGATGCTGCAAGGTGCTGCAGGTGGAAACTCACAGTAGCAGTGCTGCCAGCTTGGCGTGGTCTGCTCCAAAGTGTCCTGCTGTCAGGTGGAGGCAGTCACTCCTTGCGAAAGCAGCAGCTGCCTCCTCGGAGCGAAGCAGCATGTAACGAGCAGAGGGATATTACTTTAGGACAGATGCAGATCAAATGAAGCAGTGCTTGGACTTGGGCTTTCTGCCCAAATGACGGCGTAGCTGCTGTGTTAATGGAAACCCCAGAGGTGGAATGAATATAGGCCCTTCTCTGCGCACGCAGGAGCTGCACCGAAACAATTTTGCATCACCATTGAGGCACAGGCTACATGAGGCAAAAACAGATGTCACTCCTTCCTTCAGGATCAGTTGTGTGCATACGGAAAGTGCTTAGGTAAAATTGTTCTTTGACCTCCAGGTAAGCTGATCCAAGAGCATTTTCGCTCAACACCTTTATTGACCTTATCTACCTGAGCAAATTGGCTGTAATAACTGTTACAGGATACACTATCTCCCAATAGTTGTTTGGGAATAGTTCCCACTAGGGCATGTTATCCGAAGAATGAAGAAAAGCCACTGTATTTCCAGAGGCCTGTGATTATTCATGAGTAATATTATTTTTTCATGAAGGCAAGGCCACCTGGTGAACTGTCCCAGAACAGCTGTCGAGGAGTGTTTGCTTTGAAATAGTTATTCTGGTCCAAAGAGGCCAGAGAATTATCAGCTAACCTAACATTCACGTTCACCCCATTGCAAGTGCACRATTGTGCACCTACTTACGTAATCACGTGGATAAATTATATGGTTAAGTGCTCAGAAGTTTTAGTGATTATATGCATGTGTCCTATGGCTGTTACCGAAAGATATACTCTGAATTCAGGGCAAAATACAGGCTAGATTTGTAGCGTCTCGTAACTGGAAATTGTAGTTTTGGCAATTTTTTGAGCAGAACTCTGTCATCCCAACCTAGAATACAAGCCAACGACTAAAAAAGGGAACTGGGGGATAGAGCCTTAGCTGGCWATGAATTAATATCAAAATATCTCCCACACAAGCCCTTTTCATAAGACCTTYTCAAAACTATTGTTCAGGTAAAATCACTTGTATTATTTGCATGTCTTTACCCACTATGGTTTGGTCCTTGGTTATAAAACACAAGGCTGTTTTTGCTATTAAAACATTTTCTTATAGATAGAGCCAGGCTTTAAAATTAGACAAGTTCTTTTTCTCCTTACGAATCTCAAAATTCTTAAATCTCCCTTTTGAGAAATGTCCTTGACATTTGTGACATTTTTATGTGACAGATTTTTTTTTTTACAAACTTTATTACAAACTCTCTGTCCAAACCTATAATCATTTGGCAGTGATATGAACCATTGCTCTTTTGTGGGCTTGTTCTTGAACACTTCTTACAATTGCTGGGAAGAGTGGCAGAACCTGCGCTCACACATCCGAGGGGTAAATAATGTGACTGATAGAGGAAAAGACTGATGGCAGTACAGAACAGAGCTGGGATACCTTCTGTAGTGGTTTTCCTGTGGCAAGCGGAGGACAAACTTTAAAAATGGTGTTTTGAAAAATGAATGTAAATCTTTCTGGACCATGAGTTTTGTGAATCTAGGAGCCAATCCAGTCCAGAAACAYGTTCCCAGTCACCTTTCATTCTCAGCAAGGGGTTTCTCCCTTCTGAAGTTAAAATCTTACCCCAGGACTAGGTGTCTAGCTGTGTTTCTGAGCTAATAATATTAGCTTAGATAGAGCTAAAGGGTGGGAAATTGAGTGGTGTTTTTTTTTTTCTGATTCAACTATAGTTACTATAAGGAAGGGAAGTCTGTGGGGTGCACTCAGATGTACTTTGTCACAGAAACCCACATCTATGACACAGTTTGATTCACAGTCACTGAATATTAGAAAAGCAACATTCATGATAGTGATCAATATATGGGTTGCATTTAATGATGGTTGTTCAGGTAATTAGGGAGGAAGCCTGGAATGAAGCTGGCTTCTGAAACCTGCAGATTTCCCTTTAGAGGCAGGCATAAAGAAGTCAGGCAGGGAGAGCTAGCAGCTGTGTCTGCCAGGCACTGTAGAAAGACCATGTTCTGCAGCGGCAGAGGCAGTATCAATAGGAGCAGGAAAAGGAGGCCTTCTTTGAACTGCTTTGCTTTCTTACCCCGCAGAGCTTTGGATCATATCAAACAGAACTGACTTCAATACCAGGCAGAGCTGGCCGTCCGTGAGAGCGTTGGCGTACGTCTGCACGCACACGCTCAACAGCAGGTGAGGACAACAGAAGGACAYTGTAGCCACAAGGAAGAAAGGCTTATTCCATTCAGCCCCTGTAATCCTGGGCAAGGCTTTATTTAGATGTTTCTAATTACCACAGTATGCTTAAATAGATACCCAGAAAAACCAGCAGGGAGCAAGAACTCTCTTCTTGCTGCCTGGCAGGGCTGGCGATGACAAGGGTCATGCAATGACTTAATATGATGCCACTTAATATCCTGCTTAAGCAATGTAATTATGGGGTTTATTTGATAATGTAAGAATGTTTATCTCTTACAGAGGTCATGAATGAGATGATTGCCAGATGCAGGTGCTGCTGGGTTAGAAAATTCATATTTTTATTATATAGTTTTTACAGCCCTGTCCACTTGGGTGATTTTCATTTTCTAAATCCAATGCAGTCTGTCTCTTCAGTCTGTCTCAGTGGTGCCCCTGTATAAATAAGCCACTTTCCTCTAGTAGTTGGCAGCTCTCATTACAAATATTTTCTGCCAGCTGCTCTTGGAAGATTTCTTTATTTCAGCTCTTCACGACAAAATGGAGTTCTCTGACACTCATYCCATGTTTTAACATAGTGTGTCTCAAAGGAAGTGACTCAGTCTTTGTATACAGTCTTAGTCGACAGCAAAGTTTTCATGCAGAAACATAAAAAAGAGATTTATGTTACTAATATTACACTGAAAATAAACAAGCCCTCCAACTGAGTTCAAAGGACCAGGTTAACACATACTTTCTAAATAAATATGAGGTTTTCAAGTTTGTCTAGACATAATGATATGAATGTCAGGATCCTCAAAAAGGGGCTGGGGATGAAAATTTGCAAGAAATTGCAAAGGATGAATAATTTTCACATCTTCTGAAGGACTGAGAAGGGAGAGATAGGGTGCCTCTCTCTGGGGGCAGCACRAAGGAGCATCTGGGGAAGCGTACACCAATCAGTATAATAAGCGTAACAGCAATTCTTACAAAAATACTGAAGTAAATAATCAAACACCTGGAAAGAAGCATGGAAAGAGTAACTGCCAACATGAATTTGTCAAACCAGTCTTATTTCTTTATGTGACAGGGTGACAGATCTTGTTGACAGAAGCAAATACATGTCTGGTCACGGCATCTGACACAGTGTTCTCGCAGGCAAGCACAAGAACTGGGTGGTCTAGACAGACCTACTGCATAGAAAGTACAAAATGGGTTGGAAAATGTTACTCAGAGGTTACTTACAAATAGCTCATCATCAAAATGGGGCTCGGCAGGAGGCTGCTTGAGCTCTGTGATTGCTCAGTACCTTTGATAACGAAAGCAACAGTGCTGATGATGGACTCAAGAATGAGTCTGTTGCATTTACAGGCATTGGCAAGAYGTAAGGAGCCTCTGCAGTACTGGAGGCAGGCTTCGAATCACTTGGTGTATTTGACCTATGGCCTGAAAGTAAACAGCAGTATGTAATTTAACAGGGAAATGTCCAAAGTACAAACGACAAATGTCAGACAGGAACGAACCATGCAATAAATGGAATTATAAGTCAGTTAATCTAGAAATTGTAGTGATGCTTAGCATGAGTCTGCCATGTCATGCAGAAGTGAAAAAGGCAAACCTCATATTTATATATATAAGTAGGAATATGGCTTGCAAGGTGCGTAAATTAATCTTTCTGCTCTAGTCAGCACTGCATGATCTCAGCTGGAAGACTATGTCACTTCTCAGGTGCTGTACTTGAAGAAGAGAGGTGTGACCCAGTGGGAGATAATTCGGAAGACAGCACTGAAAAAAGCAGATCCAAGAAAATGCGATGTACAAGGAAGATCTAAAAGGAACGGGCATAGTTTAGCCTTAGGAGAGGCATCTAATCTGCCCTTCATGTCTGCTGTGGAGGAGGCAATTAAGAATAGAACTGTTTTTCAGCAAAGAAAGTKTAGATTAGACACAGCATAAACCTTTCTGCATTGTTTTCTACCTGTTTCTCTCCCCTACTACAGCAGGAACAGTCTGGGGAGGTTGTGGAGGCTTTGTAACAGGAGGTTGGAGGACAGCTGAGTCAGGCATGTTTCAGGAGCAACGCAGATGGAGTTGATTCTGAAGCAGGTTAGGGGACCCTGAAGCAGGAGTTGATCCTGAAGCAGGTTAGGGATCTGGCTAGTATTCAGACATCACTTCCTCCAAGCTCAAGAGCAGTGCATCCCTATGAGTAAGAAGTGCAGCAAAGGGGGCAGGAGACCTGCATGGTCTGAGCAAGGAGCTCTTGGCCAAATTCAGACAGAAGAAGAAAATACACAGAATGTGGAAGAGGGGACAGGCTACTTGGGAGAATTATCGGAATGCAGCCAGAGTATGTAGAGATGCTGCGAGGAAGGCTAAGGCCCAGCTGGAATTGAGTCTGGCAAGGGATGTCAAGGACAACAGGAAGGGCTTCTTCAAATATATCAGCAGCAAGAGGAGGACCAGGGAAAATGTGGGCCTGCTACTGAATGGGGCAGGGGCCCCGGTGACAGGGGATACAGAGAAGGCAGAATTRCTGAATGCCTTCTTTGCTTCAGTCTTCACTGCTAAGGGCAGCCCTCAGGAATCCTGCAGCCTGGACGTGAGGGAGAAAGTCTGGAGAAGGAGGATAGGATTAGAGACCTTGTGGGCAGGCTWGACATCCACAAATCCATGGGTCCAGATGGGATGCACCCACRGGTACTGAGGGAGCTGGCGGATGTTGCTGCCAGGCCACTCTCCATCATCTTTGGAAGGTCCTGGAGAACTGGAGAGGTGCCTGAGGACTGGAAGAAAGCCAAGGTCACTCCAGTCTTCAAGAAGGGCAAGGAGGAGGACCCAGGCAACTATAGGCCAGTCAGCCTCACCTCCATCCCTGGAAAGGTAATGGAGCAGCTCATGCTGGATGTCATCTGCTGACATGTGGAGGAAAACAAGGTGATCAGGAGTAGCCAGCATGGCTTCACCAAGGGGAAATCCTGCTTAAGCAATCTGATAGCCTTCTGTGGTGGAATGACTGGCTGGGTAGATGAGGGGAGAGCAGTGGACGTTGTGTACCTTGACTTCAGCAAGGGTTTTGACACTGTCTCCCATAACATCCTCCTAGGGAAGCTCAGGAAGTGTGGGTTAGACGAGTGGAGAGTGAGGTGGATTGCGAACTGGCTGAAAGGCAGAGCTCAGAGGGGTGTCATCAGTAGCATGGAGTCTAGTTGGAGGCCCGTGGCTAGTGGAGTCCCCCAGGGCTCAGTCCTGGGTCCCATCCTGTTCAACTTTTTCATTAATGACCTGGATGAGGGGACAGAGTGCCTCCTCAGCAAGTCTGTTGATAATACCAAGCTGGGAGGAGTGGCTGATACACCTGAGGGCTGTGCTGCCATTCAGAGAGACCTGGACAGGCTGGAGAGCTGGGCAGAGAGGAACGTCGTGAGGTTCAACAAGGGCAAGTGCAGAGTCCTGCACCTAGGGAGAAATAACCCTAGGCACCAGTACAGGCTGGGGGCTGACCTTCTGGAAAGCAGCTCTGCAGAGAAGGACCTGGGAGTGCTGGTGGATGACAGATTGACCCTTGTGGGTCAATCTGCCCTTGTGGCCAAGAAGGCCAATGGTCTCCTGGGGTGCACTGGGAAGAGTGTTGCCAGCAGGTGAGGGAGATGATCCTGCCCCTCTCCTCAGCCCTGCTGAGGCCTCATCTCGAGTCCTGTGTCCAGTTCTGGGCTGCCCACTTCAAGAGAGACATGGAGCTGCTGGAGAGAGTCCAGTGTAGGGCTACGAAGATGATGAGAGGGCTGGAGCACCTGCCCTATGAGGAACGTCTGCGAGAGCTGGGCCTCTTCAGCCTGGGGAAGAGAAGACTGAGGGGGGATCTTATTAATGTGTATAAGGACCTGAAGGGAGGGTGTCAAGGGGACAGGGACAAACTCTTTTCAGTTGCCCTGTGTGACAGGATAAGAGGCAATGGTCAGAAATTGAAGCACAGGAAGTTCCACCTGACCGTGAGGGGGAATTTCTTCCCTTTGAGAGTGATGGAGCACTGGAGCAGGTTGCCCAGAGAGGTTGTGGAGTCTCCTTCTCTGGAGATCTTCAAGATCTGCCTGGATGCAACCCTGTCTAACATGCTCTAGTTGACCCTGCTGAGCATGGAGGTTGGGCTAGATGATCTCCAGAGGTCCCTTCCAACCTTACTGATTCTATGATCCTATGATTCTATGTCTGGGAAGTGATTTTGCAAGGCACCTACAGTGAAGTCTGCTGCAGACCATCAACAGCTTCTAAAATCCATTGTGTTGATTTAAAGACAACCACAGTTTAGCTGAAACTGGTAGTCAGAGCAGAGACCCTTCTTTCAGGCTAAGAGAGAGGGTACTTGCCCACCTCTCATTTCCTCTGCCAAGTGATGAGAAAGATGATAGAAACTGCTACTTAGAGGCACAAGGTTATAGTCGATATCTGGTGAGCAGATGGACTATATGCTCCAAGGGACTGATTGCAAGTGTGGGGCCCACAGTGTTATCTGGCTTGTAACCATGTTTGTCAGACTGCCTATACCACAAGGCTTGTGTGACAATAATTTGTGTTTGTGTCAGCGCATCTTTCCCCATTGCTACAATATTTATCTACATTACTCAAACACTACAATTATAACAAAGCTTTTTGCAAGAAAGGGCAGTTGAAGTATTGAGTGCTCAAAGAATTTACTCTAGAAGGCAGAAACCAATGAGTAAGTGGCTGCGTGAAGTCCAGCAGTTTCAAATCCTCAAAGATATTTAGGTACTTTGCAGTAAGAATTGAAATGTGGGGTCTTTACATCTACCCTAGCTGAAAATAGGCCATTTCTTGCATTATTCCCTGTTCCTCTATCTAGTCTAAATATACTAGGCTTTTAAAGACAGCAAAGAAAAGAAGCTGCTACTATTTTCACTTAGAGAAGAAACAGCTTTCTTTCCCTGGGGAGAACACAGGATTATGGAGACTAAGGGGAAGAACATCCCACTCTGTCTGTCAGCCTTTGAAAGTCATATCATGCCCTCCAGACTGGCACAACCAAGGCACTGGTCTTCTTTATGTCCTCAGGGAATTAAGTCTGACTAAAGTAATGTAGAAAATCTGAAGTGATTCAGACAAGCATGACTCAGCCACCATGTCGCAGTAAGTTTATAAAGCTGAAGAAGAAATTTACTCTTGAACATATTTTAATTGACACACCAGATTATATGCACTGAAAGAATATCTTTCAAAATAAAAGATGACAGACTTTCAACATCTGGTCTAACTCCCTGCAACTATACTAGCAGATGTAAACTGTTATGTATTCTATTAGTAAATATCCTTCCTTTATTTCCTTTTTCTGAATATATGAATGTGCTTATATACATTTTTACTATGGCTATAATAATACATTTTTGTTTTATATATGCATACTTGAATTCTGAATTGAAACAAAAACTGTTCATAGCAGGCAAAAGTCTACTTGGAGAAATGGGTGGGAGTTTTGCTAGTTACTTGTGTAGGGCTAGGGTTTTGCTCAGGAAGCTCAGGCATGTCTTGGGAGTTTGTGGAAGCAGTAAGAATTGTGAGACAGAAGGTGAAGTTGTATTCATATGATGCCATAGCTGTAACAGAAAAAAAAAAAAAAAAAAAAAAAAGCAAAGAATGTTTTTTTCAGAACTTACTTGGTTTTCTTTCGTGATGTGATTGAATGAAGACTGCTTTTGAGACATTATTTTGGCTTTCGCACGGTGAGCTGAGGAATGACAGAATCAAAGAGCTCTGCTAGCCTTGCTCACTGTGCCCCATMCTATGAACAGAGTTTGCAAGGACCTGGCTGGCAACTCCCAAGGCTAAGGACCAATACCTGCAACACTGCTGCTTTGGCTGAGGTTTTTCTTCTGCCTGTAGTAGCTCTGCCTACAGCATCCATCGCATGTCTGCCTAACAAGGCAGCCCCCAGGGACCTGTCAGCTCTCTGCTTTTGTGCACACTTCCTAACCCCTGCCCAGGCTGACTTTGCAGACCCACTATTTCTGGCTCTTCTTAATGTGGGTAGCTCAGCTGCTAAATCTAGGAGGCAGTAACTTCTGGCAAAGCTGCGGTGGCAAGTAGTTGTTGATGGTGAGCTCTGCCAGGGGCTGATGTGTCACACACTTTGCCCCAGTACCTTCTACAAGCAGTGGCCAAATCCTTACTTGTGATGATCATATAGAATTGGTTTGGTAGGACACACACAGCAGATAAAGCACATTAATGGAGTGGGAGGGGGGAAGACAGTCTCAGCAACAGCAGTGGGTTGTCAACAGATGCACCATAGCCCTAATTCACCCACCATTATCATTTCCAAATGTCTAAGTTAAAAAGTAAGCTTTGAAGCCAGCCTGGGAGGTARAAGTTGACAGGGATGAGAAATTTGCATCTTTTTGTGCATTCAGTCAAAACTGCTCCTGCAAAAACACATAAAAGCCCCTAACCATTATGGATTTGTATATGCAGATTTAGTTCTTCAGCTGCTTTATGGTAAGAGACAGAAACCTGTTAACAGAAGTGTTGTCGCTATTTTCCATTAGTATGTATTTATTTACATGACTATCAGAAACCAACCACTTAAATAAATCATAGTTAGGGAAGTGGACTACTTTAAGAATGTGTTGCCCATTCGCCCATAAAACACTAATTATCACAGCAGCATCAATGAATCACTAATAATGAGACACCATTATGGAAAGTATCAATTTCTCAGTGCAGCTCAGCCACACTGTCAAGTAATTGCACTGAAGTGCCTAACAAATAAAACTTTTCCATGGAAATACATTGTTTTCTAAGCAAAACCATTTTCAAGGAGGGCTTGACAATTTTTGTAATTTATATTACAATAGATAACATCTCAATCTGTTCATTACTTGTTGCTGTTTGGGAATGTGGGTAACACTTACGATGAGGAATTCTATCAAAACCTTTCATCCTCCAGCATGAGGTCAGTCTTGTACTTCTATGCTTCTTACTGGAAGGTAAGCAGACTCACAAGGCCTTTAAAAACAAATGCAGTGCGACTTTATGATGAAGATATGCAAATGAAAATATTCTTTGACCAATACTTCTATCTAGCTCTCCCCTTTTTGTAGCATCCAGATACAGCGTGTCTATGTCATGAGGCAGAGAAAGCAGGTTTTTCGGATTTCCTAAAAGTCTTCATCGAATTTCCATAGGGAGCCTATTTCCATACATCACTTCTGTAGGGACCAAGGCGGAGAAGAGACAATTTGATGATGGTGCAGAATGGGGCAGGACTCCACTTCCTGTAGAAATCTACATTCACTAAAAAGAAAATATCTATCTTGTACCTTTTACGTGAGTCAAGAGTCTCTCCTCTGAGGCAGCCGCTGCCTAAATCTCTGCCCTGACAGGCCATGATGTTACAGGTCATTGACACAGCTCATTCCAACCTTCAAGTTCATTTTAATTGAAAGAAACAGGGTATCTTACTGAGCACACTCTGGACTGGCCGGGATGAAACCTGCACAGCAGTGTGCATCTCTGTTCTCCTTTGGGAAGAAAATGAAAGAAAGTAGAAGTCCAAGAAGCTCCTCATCCATGGCACAGCAGCAGGCAGCTCCTGGGGGCTGGATGCATCGTGCTCTGAGGCCCCATATAGAAGACAGGAGGCCCATACAGGGACAAGTTCGTAAAATAGGTGTCTTAATAGTATATCAGGTGGCCCCTGCTAGCACTGTAGTAGGTAGTSCTTTCAGGTACACGTAAGAAAGTAGCTATTGAAAGGAAGTGTTTACATCGAGCTAGGGAGCTTCTGAGAATATGCAAAGCCCTGGAGTCAGAATGAACAGAGCTGGGCAAAAATACCGTTATGCCAGCAAACTCCAAGATTAGTGTCCTCCCATACACACTAATGAGACAGAGCGGGTCTCGGCTGAGATTCGTGGTTAGCGCTTATCATGGGGGCTGTAGAAAAGAGAAGATCCTACTCCTTGTCTCGTTCTTGATTTATGCCAGAAAGGGTAAAGCAGCACGGCTAATGACCCTGTCTCAGATTATCTGGGAGTCGAGTGCCAGACCAGATGTCCTCAGCATAAGCAAAATGACTTAGCCTTCTCCCAGCAGGCAGGAATTAAGRATGCACAGTCTGAGGGTTTGTTATAGAGAAAAGTTCAACGATGAAAGCACAGTGTGAGTCAATACTGAGGGTGGGAGGTTTCTTCTTGTCTTCTGAAGCCGCTCCAATCTCAGCACTTGGCCTTCTTCATTTTGAAATATTTCTCATGGAGGCATAGGTGTGGGCTACTCCTGTGCTACTGTCAGGACCACAAGTGCACGCTCACATGCAGCACAGTTCTGCGTATCTTATGTGTAGAGATAAATTTCTCTGAGAAATTAATTTTCCAGGTTGCTTCCTGTGGCTCTGTGATATTGCTCACTTCCCATGCTTCCAAGAACAGTTTCTGAGTGCCCATGGTTGAATACACATAGCCATGCATGGCTTTTCTTTGGCTGTATCTACACGAAATAGCTTATTTTGGAGATCTGGGTTTGTGAGTGACCTGGGGCTACCTGTGATGTTGTTGGGAACAGGATAGCAGTGCATGGAAGATGTTCAGGCCTATAGTTTTGAGGTCATTCACATTCTTCTTGTGTTTCCTCAAGCAACTTTCTTTTAGTGATCCTTTTGCGTGAGCACTGATTTTCCTGCTTTTCTGAGTCTCATTGCTAAACATCTTTCTCCTTTCTTCCTATCAAATTTACCTGCCACGTACATGTCTTGACTTAGGCTGTATCAGAGTGGGCAGGTATTAGTTTTCCAGACTGGATGGACACTGTGTGTGTGCTGCCTACTCTTCACACTAAACATATACACACTTGGCAGAAAGCTRTTATTAAAGTCTGATTTATCATAAATTCAAGCAGATGGCACCAAGCTGGAGTRGTGGGTGCTCACCCAGCAGAGTGCAGGGCGCTGTGACTGGAGGCAGGGCAGGCCCCCAGCTCCCACCCAGGTCACTTCTGCTGCCTCTGGCTCCACTTACTTGCTCCTGACAGAGCCCATGGTGCAACTCAAACCTGCTGTGGGGAGCTCTGAATTTGGCAGGATGAGGGCCTTTCCTCATTCATGAAATACTCCCGACTGGTAGTCCCACACAGCACGTTTCTCTCTTCAGAAACCCCAAGGTGGCAGTGGCCATAGATTTCACAGGGATTTCTTTTTACCTTTAGTCCTCATGTAGCTGCCCCTTGTCCAACCTGGGCCYGGCCCAGGGAACGACACTTACCTCTACATTCTTAAAAAGCATCATATATCTTCTTTTCAGATTATACACCCAAGCGAGCTATAAATGGAAAGTAACTACYATACGCAAGAACAAAGGGGTTTGCTGAGCAGTGATAAATAATAAATTGCCCAGGAAAATGCATCCCCTACCTTGGGTTTTGTTTTGCTTTGGCCTAGTGCAATTTCCACAAAATTTTGGCAATCACACTGCCATTATCTTTTCGTGAYGGAGGCCCTAGGAACTTGTTCAGCCCACAGCAAGAGCCCTTTATGTACCTGCTAATGTGTTGGTTCACAGACAGACTGAGCGAGGCTGCTGATCTGAATAGTAATCAGATTCCAGCGTACGCTGTCTCTTCACAAGAACCACGGACATTAATAACGTCTCTGGGGAGTGGCTGCAGCTGTAATAAAGAAAAGATATCTGCAGTGTTTGCACAGCTCTCTTCATTCATCCTGATATGTAGTGAAGTGTGATAATAAGGACTTTACAAAATTTAACTGGCAGTCTTGGGGAGGGGGGAGGTATTCTTTGTGAGGAGGAAAAAGAGGGAATCAACATTTATTTCTGTCAGCCAGAGTTTAATGACAGTGATATTCTGAAAGTGACCCTCTGCTTTTTTTCATATGAAGCACCAGTCACAAAATAGTCCTTCCTGAATATAACCTAAGGGGTTTTGATTTGGAGCTCTGTCTCTGGAAAAATGTCATGTCACAGGCCTACATGCACATTTTAATCCTCCATCCACAGCAACAGCCATGATAAAAGTGACCCCAAAAAATGATTGCTTCTCCTCTTGAAGTTCAGATACAAAAAAAAWTCAGCTATATAGTGAAAGACCAGAATTGGTTATTTGGTGGTTTTGACAATGCTATACTCCAGCTCCTGTGCTTTCAGTGTGACTTGGATCAGGGCTTTTGCATCTCTTCTAAAAGGTCAAGCGGTTAAACTTCAGCCGAAGTACACAGGCTAAGAGCTGGAGACTTACACAGGTGAATAACCTCCTGGGGCTTTGAGAGCAGCACTCGCATTCACAGAGCAAAGTGATGATCCAAGCGCCCTGTCATGAGCCTGTCCGAGGCTGGACATCGTCCTGGCTCTTCCCATCCCAGAGGCGGAGGGAACTGACCACCCAGGCTAGGGACAGCACTCGGATACCGACGATGCTGCTCATCTCAGCGTTCAGTCACATCTCCCAAGGGCTCATCAAACACGAGARGATGCACCAGACACAGTATGGCTGACTCCACTACTGTTTTTCTTTCTGTGACTTTTGAGCACTGAACTTTGCATCCTTACTGTTGCAGGAATATACTCTGGGTATCCTACTTTTCTCATCTGCCTTTCACCCTAAAGGCAAAGGAGAATTCAGGAACACCAAAATTAAAGTCATTTTCCATCTGCTGGATTTAGAGCTCTTTGACTTGTGTCCAGCAAATTAAAAAGAAAAGAAAAGAAAAGAAAAGAAAAGAAAAGAAAAGAAAAGAAAAGAAAAGAAAAGAAAAGAAAAGAAAAGAAAAGAAAAGAAAAGAAAAGNAAAAGAAAAGAAAAGAAAAGAAAAGAAAAGAAAAGAAAAGAAAAGAAAAGAAAAGAAAAGAAAAGAAAAGAAAAGAAAAGAAAAGAAAAGAAAAGGTATATGTCTGTGGTGGCGGTGTAAGGAGGTGGAGATGTCAAAGGTCCTCAAGGAGGCAGGGCACCTAGAGCACCAGAGTATCTCCTTACTACACTGTTTTACGCTGTTTAAAGTACTTAAATATCAATTTCAATTCGAAATCGGTGATTTCAACGAGYAGCAGGTGTATGGGTACTGCTAAGAACTGAACTCTGTGGCCTTTATCACAGAAGAACTTCCAGTGACAGTAAACCTAAGAAGACAGGAAAGTGCCTGTGGACAACAGAGGTGCTTATATAACTAACTACAAAAAAAGCTTGCATGAATAGAAATGTAAACATGCACAATGCCAACAAATAGAAAAATTAATGTCTCACAGAATTGTTACCAGCTCTTTTTCAAGATAACGAGTACTTTTTCTTCAAGTCTCAGTTGCTGGAGTCATTTGATTATGTGAAAATCTCACCTTTCACTGCAAATAGTAGCAGGACTGGTAGTCCCTCTGGCTGAGTAGAAATATTCTGAAATTGTGACTTAAGGACTCAGGAACTGAAAGACAAATAAAAGGAGTCTCACATTTATTAATTTTAAAACTCTTGACTCTTACTTCACACTGATGCTTTCAAGGCCTGTGTTCCAGTTTCATGAATGCTTCAGTTTTAGCACATCTGAGCACCATACACACACTTAGTTTAAGATTTTTCTTCACATATTGAGTATATGACAGACTTAAGGGTAGGACTTATCACACATGCGCATATTAATGCCTTTTTTTACATCTTTCTGAAGATATCAGGAAGGTGKATGACAAAAAAGAAAGTGCCTAAGTATAAAAATGTCAACAGCTTCTTGTAYGGGTTGGTTGGTTTGTTTTTTTAGCTTATTACAAGCTGGGCATGTCTTCAACATAAGTCATCATGCTGCCTCGGTGCTGCTTCTGCTTTCCTCCAGCAGGCATAGACTAGGRTAGGAAAGGCTGCACGATCACATCTTGGAAAATAGTTTGAGATGACAACCAACACGTTCAYGCAACTTAGGGCTGCTGCTCTGGGGAATGCTCCCCTCCGGAGGGCTGCACTGCAAATGCTTTTTCTTCTTTGTCGATGACGAATTCAGTGAACAACACGATTCCTTGTCTGCTGGCTCAGGTTTGAATTTGTTCCAACTTCCAATTACCCAGGCTTGGCCTAATTCGGAAAGCATGTCTGAAACACTTTAATGGCAGCAATAACAGCAGCAGGGTAGCCAGGTTGGAYGAGATCCTGCCATTTGATATCTTGCTTGTACAGTGGGGGCCTTCTCTCGAATTATCATTAGAAACATCACCTTCCTTTCTACCACACAGAGAGATTTTTTAAATGTCCAAAAAGGGTTGGGAGGGCACAGGAGGGAGGATATTTAAACCTTTGCAGAAGAAATTCTCAAAKGGGTACCACAGACAACCAACGTTAATGAAAAGCTGGAAGCAAAACCATCTATCTTTGTTTCTTATTTCCCAGTCTAAAAGGAGGTAACTGTTCTAATCGCAGGAGAGGGTTTAGAGGATGTATCACAGAAGAGTAAGTGTTTGCTTACATTCAGTTTTTTATCTGGTTGAGAGGAGAAGAACAAGGCCTCTGAACCCCTGAAGCCCTGCTTAAATATCAGTAGATTGCAAGTCTTGTGCTGGTATCTCACTCCAATTAACTATACCTGTGCATTTGAGGGTCAGATGGTAGCCTCTGTGCCTTTGTAGCAGCACAGACGTCTGTCAATCCTTCAAAATGTGCTTTAGGCCTGGCTTATATATGTCTAACTGATTAATTAATCTCTGTGCAGCAACTGGAAAATGTAAAGTGCTACATAAAAGATAAGTATTACTATTACTAAATCTGTACTCAACGAGTGTGACTTGACATAAAGTGGCAGGTTTTATCTTACTCATTGCTGCTATCTGAAAGAGGCCATTGAGAGCAAATTTCTTGAGCATAATTTATTCTATAGACATAGTGGGATAAGTGGTGCACATGAACAACTTACGATGCATGCTCAATAGGAAGCGCTTTGCCTACAGAATATGTGATTTTTTTTCACATATTGTTCCACTACCTGTGACTCAGAGATTCAAATGCAAAATTTAGCATGTAGGGACATCATACGGGTATGCAATGCTCCCTAGGGAAATCTGGATTAATAAATCAATGGTGACATATGGTTCCAGAGCCCTTAGCAACACACAGAGGGTGGGATGGTGCGGGAGCAATGCAGACTTTATTGACAGAGGTGTGACTTGAAAGCAGTGACATTTGGGGTGCCACTGAGGAGCACAGAGTTTGCGACTCACAGAGATGTCGGAGAGAATGAAAGAAGACTTGTGGTGCTAAAGCGGCTGATTGTGTGGCTGGAGGGTTGAAATATTTAACTTCGACGGTTGTGTGTTTCTTAAAATGTGAATTGACAACCGCCTGCTGAGGAGAGTGGCACTGAGACRTGGTCCTCAGACTCCAGAAATTCCCTGTACTGCGTCTAATTCGAATGGATACTCTTTTCACTTCCTCCAAAAGGAAAGGCCTCTGCAGTTCCATACCTGTGAGCCAGGACTAAATCGCGAACTGGCATGTTACCAACTTGTTCTCTCACCACAGAGACCCATAGGTATGTATGTGGGCAGAAGGAGCAAGGGGTCTTGGTAAGTACCTCAGGGAGACTATGTGCCACATGAGACGATGTGAGGCTTCCCCTCAGTTTGGCACCCCTTCTGAGCCACAGGGAAGCCTCTTTTGCTGCTTATCCCTTTTTTCACTGTCTCTCCTACAAGGCACAGGGAAGGTGAAGGCTCCAGAAAGCCTTTTCCTCATCTGAGAAGGGAAGTGACACTCCTGCYGCCACTCAAGCCTGAGGATGACATTAAGGAAATGCAGGAGAAACAGAGAAGGGAGGAAACACTGATGTCAGGACAGAGTAATATGGTGTAGGTAGGCAAGTAGGGGGACTTAATGAAGTCTGAAGACAGAACTGATKGCATCTGGAGGGTATCTTCTGCTATCCTGGCCCACTTCCTGCTGACTGTCCGTCCAATTGTTCTTTCTTCCAGCTGTGAAGAGGCTCTACGGCCTGGGGAAACAGCATCCAAAGGCACCAAGGTGCTGGGGCACTGGCATGTCAAGGTGTCAGATCTTGGTTCTGTGGAGTGTTATGAAGTCTAGACATGGGACAGGACTGGGATGAGGAACCAGAGGGAGCTGTTACATTTCGAACCCTGGCGATGCAGGGCATAGGGTTATCTCTTGCCTCTTCCCACATCCGTGCAGCTCCTCGCATGTATCAACTCTGACAATGTTATCATTCATCATGGTGTTGAGATAGCCCAGAGTTCTGCTGAGGGCTCATTTGGAGCACCAGCAAGAGAGAAAAACAAAGTCCTTCTGCACTGTCTCAGGAAGGAGGGAGGAGGACATGCATGTCAGCCTTTTGTCTCACCAGGGTGATATGTGGAAACAGCACCATCTTCAACATATTTTACACACTGAATGGAGCAATGTTTTAGATTTTTAATGTTTATTTCTCCTTTTTCTTTTCCATTCTGTGAAAAGACTTGTGCCTCTCTCTGACTGGTCTCAGAACATAGACATTAAACAGGCTCCCTGCGTAGTCATTGGAGATTGGTGGAGAAAGGTATTTGCCTTCAGAGGACAGTTTAGAAGACTTAAGTGCTGGATTGTTTACATCTCTCCACTGGCTGCATAGAGCCTGCTATAGTGGCATCTCTGTAGGGCAATTCACCACTCCAGCATGCTGAGGCTAGCTGCGAAGTAACAAGACAGGTTACAAAACATAGATTGGCTAATATTTACATTTYGTTTGTTTGTTGTAGCACTATAGGGAATTAATCCTGACTACTTCCTCTGGGCCTTATAGTAATATGAATTTTTAATAATAACAATAATAATAGTAAAGAGCTTTGGAAATGGAAAACTTCGTAAGCGGTCCAGACTGGTATTTTTATTAATAGGAGTATGGAATATTTGTGACTTACTGGCTGCTAACCAGTTTCAATTGATCTGAGTCCCAACATTGAGTAAAACCTAATAATTTATCTGCAAAACCACTGTGAGTACAAACACAATAGCCTGTACCTGTGATGTTCCAACACGAAAGTGGGTCAGAATCCTGTTCTGGGATAAACACCCTCACTCTCCATGAAGTGCTATGTAGGTCAGCRCTTGTCCAACTGCTCAGCGTGTTTTGGATCTGAAATAGTGAAAAATGAATCGCTTTCACTTGTGCTTAATTTGTCACTATTTAAATAAGTGAAGTACAAGAAACAATGGGAAGGCAACTTTATGTGTTTCAGTGGGAAAAGGCAGGAAGTGAGAGTTACTTCTGCTACCACTGAACTCCTGTAGTGAATAGTAGATACCCAGGAATGCCCAAAGCTGTCTCTCAAAGAGCAATGAGTCAGTGATATCACACAAGCCTGAACTCTCCGCTTCCTACATTTCCACTGAAGTCTAGCAGCCTAGTGGCTCATTTAACTTCTTTGAATTTGCTCTTCTTTAAAGAATAGTATGAACTCTCCCTCATCTTTGTGTTGCTGCCACTGGCCTCTCTGACATCCTTTCCTTTTTCAGTCTCTCACATTTCTTGGCTTCTCTTTGCAAAATAATAAAGGATCCAGTCCTGGTGCTTGTAGGCAGATAGAAACTGGTCATATAAGCACAACCTCTACTTCAGCCCTTGCCCTGTTATTCAGTCCCCATAGCCACAGCCTAACAGCATGCACATGTCATCCTGCTGTAATGCATGCTGAAGGGCGTAAATCCACCAGGTTAGTGGTTTAAACCCCCTTTCTTGGTAAGTCAAATGATACAAGGCTCTGCACAGGGCCAAAGTCCCTTCTCCAAGAGAATCAGTGTTCTGGTTCAGCCTTCAAAAGTTTCCCTCRCGTCCTTTCTGGACACCCTTTCTCTTCGTCTTTCCCAAACCTGTATAGATAGCACCTCACTTTTAAAGGGTTTTGAGTTAAGAAATGATAAATGCATCATAGCCTAAGGAAAAGAGAAAGGCCAAAAGCAAACCTCAGAAGCAAAATATGTGGTTTCCTTGCAAAACCTCAAATGTACCAGGGGAAATTTTTCTTCTTGTGCTGAGTTTGGGTTTGTGGGCAAGTGTTGAACATCGCTTTCTTCTGGTTCTATTATAAAACCCCAGAGCCTGTACTTACAAATTTAGCTGGCCTCTGTTTTCACTGGAGAAACAAAAATAAAGGAACTGAAAGGATGAGGGGGGGAGAAAAAGCTCCTCAAAAGAAATGTCCCTCTTTTTATTCTTATCCAAAGCTATGAATAGGTGATGAGGAAGTGCTGCATATTCTCAGKCATGGTAATGAGAGGGGGCACATGCAAGGTATGAGTGAGGAGCAAGGGACTCAAAGTCTAGCGTCAACCTCACATGCTGCAACTCACCATACTCCAGAAGGAATTTTATCCCTCATGTTAGCTCATTTTGTTATCATCGCAGTCAGCAGCAGCAGCACTGCACAGGATTTTCTTGGCAGACAAASCTGGTCATCTCAGGAAAAATTGGAATGAAATTTTGGGCAAGCCACAGTTAGCTAATACACCAGCAACCATGTCATACTGTGAAGACAGTGACCTAGTCACTCTTGGACCTTTGGTGACGAGCACAKAAAAGTTATTATTTTAGCCTAGTTAAGGTCAAAGGCATTATTGGGCCCTAAGAAAATACTAATCAACAACCTCATTATGCAAGATCTTAYACCTAAGCCTGAAGTTCATCCCAGGGTTTAACACAAACCTTGTGACTCCATTTAGTTTGAGGTAAAACTTGTGGCGTAAACCTCTCATTCCCTTAGAAAAAATAGGCAGAGGTGGCTCAAAGTTGGAGTCCTCTGCAGCCTGCTGGTCTGTGAATTTCTTCCCTATGAGAGTGACAGAGCACTGGACCAGGTTGCCCAGAGAGGTTGTGGAGTCTCCTCTGGCCCACCTGGATGCAACCCTGTCTAACCTGCTCTAGGTGACCCTGCTGAGCAGGGAGGTTGGACTAGMTGATCTCCAGAGGTCCCTTCCAACCTTACTGATCCTATGATTCTATGATCTGCTGCTGGTCATAGCCACCGTGGCTCCCCTTGAAGGGACAGAAGGGAAATACTGAGTCCCTCCAAACTGTCCCTGGAAGCAACTTSCTCCACAGCCCTGTGACCTGCATCTCTTTAGGCAGTATTCAGGTGGGCACACTGGGATGAAATGTTTTAGCTGTCTCAGTAGCCCAGAAGGGTGGGGTCTTTTTTCATTCTGGAAAGTTTTTATACAGCTTCTTATTTCTTTTCTTTAYAGTCAGTCCCTTTGTGAGTACCTTACTAGCTCTTGCTTTGCAATGAACTGTAGCTGTGTGTGTGTACATCAATGTGCTGTAGAGGAGAGTCTTTTGGTTCAATATCAAACCATGAAATACAAAATTATTGAGTATTCCTGTTATTAAAATACCTTTTCAGTGTCTCTTGCATTCTTCAGGTGGACCTCTTCCATTTATTTCTGTGAAGTCCTGCATTTGGAAGTAATTTGTGTCTTGGAACAACAGCCTGAAATTATTGGCCAGTATTTTGTATAACATAATGAGTGCTAGACTTTTATAAGCTTAGCGAGTTTGTCAGGAGAACATCAGCTTCCACTCATGCTGTTACCAAAGGTGTTCTGCCTGACTCCACAGTTGCCCCAGAGTTTAAACCATCTAAAAGTTCAGGCTTCAAAATCAATACAGGTTTCAGCTGTGTTTATGTATCTGAAACAAGAATGGAAAGTGGTGTTCTCCATTTCCATCTGATGTTGGAGGCAAAGTTATCTAACAGTTGACAGACCAAATAGGAACTTGGCTAGCTTGGGCATGCTTTGCTGAAACGGGCTTCAAAGACTTTGAGCAAAGCGTTTAGCTTTTATGCCTCTTTTGTGGTCTGTAAAATGGGAAAGGTGTGTGTGAAGTGAGTGGAGGAAGGAAGCAAGGAGAGAATACTCCATCTTCTTGAGAAGCCTCATTCATTAATATTTGCACAGCTGTTCTATTTGAAATGTGCTCTCATACGTGGTAAATAGATGCTGCAATAAGAGACATTTAAAAAGAGTCTCTCTAGAGGCAGAGTTCGCAGCATACTTTGAAATCTTTTTAATGGTAGGTGAGAGACGTGGTCTCTAGTCTAATCCATGCAGTACACATACATGCACAAATGCTTATAACGCATGCGATGGGTTCAAAAGCCCAGTGATGAAAGTCTCATTGAAGCATTCAAGGATGATGTCTTGCTATAGCGGGACTACTTCCAGTGATACAGTGTGCATACAGAATTTGGACATCACATACAGAAAAAGATGCAAACAAATGCATGCAAGATATGATAATCCATTCACTTTTCCAGCATGGTTTACTCAGACTAAACGAATGTGCTTCACATTCCAGAGAAATTTCTGCTTCTTGTACTCACCATTTGCAAAGTACTTTGATCACACAACCAAGCTACATGATGTGAAAAGGAAGTGCTATCAGAGTAATAAGTTGGACATTGCTTCATTATTATTCTCTAAGCATATAATAGTYATTGACCTACAAATATAATAGCTACTGACTTAACAATGTGTTTTAGTTTCATAGATGGACACTGCTGGGAAAGAGTTAGCTTACAACTTTGATTCTGTTTCTTTTCCTGGACAGATGATGGCATTGTAGCCCTACCATATTCTGTAAACCCAGTGAAGGTACTCCCAGAGCGATATCTTGATTTGATTGTGCTATGCACGCTTTAGCAGCTTAAGATTTTGCCTTTTGCTTTTCATGTCTTCACTGAAACAGATGAATGCTATAATAGCAGTACTTTCTAAAAGGAAGACATGAAATTCTTACATTTATAATAAAAATGTGTTGCAAACCTCATTGTAATTCAGACTTGAACTGTTCACCCTGTGCACGTCCAGAAACTCATTCTCTAATACTAGATGCAATGATCTCTGGAGGGAAGTTTTCCATCTGTTTCCTTATGATGTTAAGCTGTTAGTACTGCTCATCATTTATTACATCTACTGGTGTGTGTTAAGCTATGATTTTCTTCTTGTCTCATATTAAGAATTCAACTTGCTTAGTATAAAAAAAAGCTCTAGGATTTGCATATTGTATATTGATTTTTAGTGAAATTTGGGGTGGAGGGAGAAAGGGGACTGTAATTGCTCCCAAGCTGCTTTTGTGCTAGGAGGTAATATACATTTAATTCAGTGATACAGGGCTAAATTAACCACTTAAAATGGAGATAAATATAGACTTGCTATATATAGGTGAAATCTGTCACCCATAGTCAGATTGAAGAGCATTATCTGTTATCTCTGCTTGATATCCATGGGACTACTACAGGGTAAGATGCCTCTGCATATGAACAAGGTAGGCAGAATCAGGCCCATTCTAAATATGTAAGTGTGTATAAATTTCATGCATATGAATGAAAGTGCATATGTGAGAGAGAAAGCCCTTTAAAATACTGGAATGTAGTTAGTTACCTATGTGCTTATTAAGTGAAAGCTCACAGGCATAGAGTTTATACTGTGTATTTTCATGGCTTCTATTATTGGAAGATGCAGAGGACTTTGTTTATTATTTTGTTCTGTATAGAATAAACAACTCTTTCTCTCTTCACAGTGAGGAATGGTTCAACCTGATTCTCTGTTCCTTCACAGAAATTATTACCTTTTTCTGGAAATAGAATTCTTGTTGAGTTTATCCTATTTCATCGCTGGTGCATTAAAAACTAACAACAGTTTAGGTGTCACAACATAGCTGGGAGGGATAGCGTCTGTGTTATTATTTGCAATTATTGTATCAGAAACAGCTCTTTACATTCAGCATCTTGCTCACAGAAATATCTTAGATGTACAGAAATAAGATCAGTATCTTATTACACTGTAATTAAAGTATCATTTTTGGCAGTGAAACATTATCTAGATCAACTATTGAGGTTACTCTTAACAATAYTGATTGCTTTGGAATAAATATATGTGTTTCCAAACTGCATAATGGGAAGTTTTAGCATATCATTCTCACATGTAGTGTCTTTTGATGTGATAGAGAATTGTAGATGAACTAAAATGTTCACTTTCCTGTCATGTAGCTGGTTCTTTATCATAATATAGATGTTATTAAGATAAAATCTGTCTCTCCATATTGTAGTATTATAAAACCTAGAATTAGAAATGCTTTATCGTTTCAGAAGAACAAAGACTATGACTGCTTTAAGCAATATCAAAGTCAGACTACCTTTATCAGGGGAACATGAAGGAAACCACCAATACTTGCCAAAGCGTAAGTTAATTTTTGTCAGACTTAACACATGATGTTTGCAATTACAAGGCAAAATAATCATGGAGATATAAAACAAATAAGCTTCCTAGTGCTTTTTTAGCACTTTTATTAAGTGGTAGCAGAAATCACCTACCTGCGATCAAGATTACTTGATTACACATCTGCTCTTTAGACTTCTGAGTCAGAGGAGTAAATCAACACTGCTTTGACAAGCCAGTGGAGCTATGCTGACCTGTGCCTTCTAAGCTATATGTAAGATACTAGATTTATAGCTGTGAGAGTACTGCTGAGGAGCTCTGAGCACTGGAAAAAATCTTGCCTTTGCACCCTTTGAATCCATTCTGGAGGGAAAGATCAATCTTGTGTCTCTCATGGGAAAGACGTGTGCTTGTCCACTCTTACTTCATTAGCTAGGACATGGACATCAAGCAATCATCAAGGCAAGTGGAGGGAGGCAGCCTAGGCCTGTCCCAATTTTCCGCACGAGCAGAGCCGATCAGGCAGGGCTCCAACACCAGCTCTGTCCCATGCAGTGAATCTTCTCACAATGGCATCATCCAGCAGTTACGGGACAGGAACACAGAGCAGTGTGGTTGGTCCTCATAGAGCTGTTGTGCTTTCCTGTAGTCCTCCAATCCTCCRTGCTGCAGATCTGGAGGTTACTGCATCCCAGGTGCCTCTTGTGGGGACCGGCTTTCCCCACTCCCTCAGACCTGTTTGCTTTCAGGTGGTTTTAAAGGCAAGTTGTAGTATTAGATAAGCAGGGAGGTGGTGAAATCAAACTGAAAAAACAGGAAATGTCAGTGCTGGAGTTACATATGCATTTACAATATGCATTCAGGTCATGAGTAACCACTGAGTAACTTTTCAAGATCTGTTAGAAAGGTACTGAGAACCTCATCCACTCAATTAAAATCTATGGCTTTACTGTTTTTTTCC
>NW_028186867.1:10910635-10916367 GCF_003343005.1 Rhea americana | reverse complement strand
CCTCTGATCATCTTCGTAGCCCTACGCTGGACTCTCTGCAGTAGCTCCATGTCTCTCTTGAAGTGGGCAGCCCAGAACTGGACACAGGACTCGAGATGAGGCCTCAGCAGGGCTGAGGAGAGGGGCAGGATCATCTCCCTCACCTGCTGGCAACACTCTTCCCAGTGCACCCCAGGAGACCATTGGCCTTCTTGGCCACAAGGGCACCTTGCTGGCCCATGGTCAGCTTGTCATCCACCAGCACTCCCAGGTCCTTCTCTGCAGAGCTGCTTTCCAGAAGGTCAGCCCCCAGCCTGTACTGGTGCCCAGGGTTATTTCTCCCTAGGTGCAGGACTCTGTACTTGCCCTTGTTGAACCCCGTGAGGTAGTTTTGTGTTAAAAGAGTTAGAGGTAATGTATGTATTCTGAGAGAGAGTGTTGGTATGATGCTAGTCTGGTGTTCACCACTGCRTGTTTGCTGGGCAAGCAGGTTCAGGTCTTCTTGACCAAAATCAGTWCTTTAAGGAGAAACTGAACCATCCTAGGCTCCCTGCACTGCCACTGGGGAGAAACAGATGAGGAATAAGATAGAGGCTGATTCACCTGACATACCTTAAAAGCCTGTTTAGGATGAGACGAATTACTCTCCTTTTTGTATTTATTTATTTTTTCCATTACTTATAAGTGAATGTCAGGGTGATAAGTTCAAGAGAGAGCTCCTGCTGGACTTCAGTCACAGTGCTACATTTGTCCACACTCTGCTTTGCTCAGGCCAGTGCTATTGAAACAAGATGGGGCTCGCAGCCTCTCTGGCTGTCAGTTGGATGTACCACTTCACATTGAGCCCCCGGACAAAAGATTTGACTGTTGTCAGTGTGCTTCCTAGCCTACATTATGGCATTACTGCACTGTGATTCTGCATGTGTTTTTGGCCCACCAAATCATTTAGATTATAAGGTCCAGTCTTCTTCTTCAGGTGTCCTTCCACCATATCTATTTTCTCCCTAAATTGGACAGGTTCTTTAGTCTTATATGGGTATTACTAAACCTGTCCAAGAGCCAGCAGCCYGGGAATAGATGCTCTATGTCTGTGTTTCCACATACTCTCATGTGACTATCTAAATAGTGTTCAGAGGTGTTTCAGAYGGCTCCAGGTCAGATGTTCTTGTCTCTCAACATAGATTTTCAAWTTTTTTGTAGTCAGTTTTTCAATATTTTGAGTATATTCAGTTCTCAAACAAGTAGAGATGGATCTTAACGGACTAGATCTTCATGAATTCTAATAAAAATACAAGATTTTGAAGCCTTTACAATTTGTAACGCTGCATGATACGCCGTTACTCTGGAGAACTAAACATTGTTCACAGGACGATGATCTAAATGAACTAAATCCACTTTGTTAGCCCTGCAAGGGTGAAGCCACCTCCCACTGTTTGTTAGATCTCCAGCCATGTTGCCACATTTACAGACTCAGAGACTCACCAGGTTTCCTCAGCTTGAGGAGGCGCAATATGCCATGAAATCTTGACCATGACAAAACTGGACAAGAGAAGGGGATGGGCTAGGAGAAAGGAGATAGCTGTGAGTGGGATAGTAAAACCTTGCAGCTACATCAGAATGAGTGCTCCGTTCACACACAGGCCAGTGAGACTGAAGAAATCAGGCAGAAGTTACCCAAGAAAAATTACTTTACGAACACTCACTCTCTTTTTCTTCAAAAAACCATCAGAGAAGCCCCAGGAATGGAAAATCTGAAAGTGGAAATCCCCCTCTTGTTGCATGCTAGTAAGGGAGCAGGGCAGAGTGTGACCACTGCTTCTGCTGAGGCAAAAAGGTTTGAAAACTCTCTGCTGCCTCTTTGAGGTGAGCATAAGAAACACATAATTAATCTGAATGAGAGACTCTTCATAGCTTCTCTGGTAACACACTGTAAGGACTTCAGTGTTTTGGATTTGCCAAATACGTACTTGTGCATATATACATTTATTTTATCTCGTTAAACACACATTTAGCAGGAAGACTACAACCTGATGGTAGCAACACTCTGAAGCTGAAACTAACATAGCTCTTACACTCTAAGCCCTTCTTTTCAATTAATTAAAACTTGCTGAGAAAAGTCACCCTTGCATTGGTTTATCATGCTCCACCTGGGAGCAGATACAATCATTTTTCAGATGAAAGTGAAGTTTTATTAACATCCATCCAGTCATTTAGCCAAGTCAGAGTTGCCTGACTGAGGAAAAGCCATTTTCACTTTTAAATCCAGGACGTAAATTTTGGGGGCGGACATAACTCCAGACTTGTTTTGTTTTGCAAAAATACCAGGTTCACATGGATCGAGCAGAGTCTTTAGCTTTCCCCTTTTTGAAGGAATCTGGTTTAGAAAAAAACAAAACAGCATTGTATGTGTGTGTGCATGCATGGACCAATTTCAGAAACAAATCTGTAATGGCAATGTCTTAAGCATGGGTTCCCAGGTGTTGAAAGGATCATGAACACATGCTAGACTTTAATCTTCCCAATAATTGCCCACACACAGAAGTCAGGCATATGCTTAAGTTCCTGTGATAAACTGGAATCCTGATAACTTAAAAGAAGGGAGATATTAATTACRAGGGTTGACAAATCTCCTTAGCTTTTTGACTGTTACCTGCACAGCAGTTGATAAAATGTTCAAGCTAATGGTATAAAGAAGTCAAATAATGATATTGCAGACTTACACGTTTATCCTGGGATTAATAAATTACAGGAGTCCAYAGTGAGTTGTGTTTGAAGGGATAGCAGCTGGATCCTTGAAAACAGATGGCCTTCCTTGTCTAAGTAGGCTTGATCTTGTCTAATCTTAAAAGCTAAGCAGGTTTGGGTCTGAAAGATCCACCAGAGAATATCTGATGCTCTAGGATGCTGCTTTTCTATAGCAGCAATTGTGGCTCATAATGTGATATGAAACTTAATGAGAATTTTGTAAAAATAAATAAATAAATGCAAAAAATATAATTTGATTTTATGTTTTTCATATCATTCCTGGTAGCATATTGCTAGGAAATTTGCTGTGTTCTCAGGATGATTGGAATTTTATACAAGCTTCTTTTGCCTTACTACATGATGCTGTTGTTTGTTGAAAAAGAAAAAAAACAAGCTAGTAGCCTGCTGCTGTGACCTGCTGCACAAGTTTTGAGAAATATTGCTCACAAAGCAGAGAAATTTWAAAAAGACAGAAGAATCCCAGACCATGTAATATCTATGCACACACCAGTGAGGTTCACATTTACCTCTTTGCACTTGTACTCAAACCGGATATTGCCACAGGAGACTGCAAGCCTCTGTACAGCTCATTTCACGAGTGCCAAGAAAGTCCAGAGGAGGTCAGGTTCCTCCTTCACTGCCTGAGCAGCTCTTAGGCTGGCAGAGTCTCGCCAGACAAAATCGCATGCATTTGTCCTCAGGAACGTGGTGCTTTAGCTATTGAGGAGCAAATTTTCAGCTTATTACTTCCCATATTTTTGTGGGAAAGTGGCAGTCACTGAGGCAAGGTTACTCAATTTTCTGAAAAAATGGAATCAGTAAAGATTTTGCCCTTGGCTTTTGTGAGAGAAGTATTAAGCCCCAAGGCAACTGAAGAGTGTTTGTAGGTGACCACTGTAGCTGGCTGCCTTTGAGTGCTGAGTATCCATTCATTGCAATTGCCCACATGACAAACACTGGCATTCAAGAATGATTAGATTAATTAGTCTGTCAACATAGAAAGATCTGGTTTATAGCCACTTGACTATTTGTTATGGTGCTTTTTTTCTGAGCACTGTTAACCAAATACAAATGCTTGAAAATTGTGCTATTCATGACTCAAGTGAATATGGAGAGAATAATTGTCACTTCCCTAAAATGCAACAATCCAGAATGCTTTATATAAACATCTAAGATTAGAAAAATGCAGTTCTTCTCTAGTAATTTATTTTATATTGTACTGTATGATAGTGAGTGTGGTAAAAGACCTATATCAATTATAGCATTTCATTACATAGTAGCACAAAACATAATGTTGTATAATAGTTTGCTTGCTTGAGAATAGGCAGCTCTATCTTTGACAGTAAAAAAAACCCAAAAAACTCAGAAAGCCATAGTTAAATTATGTCAAATATATCATACCATTGCAATCAAAAAAAGCATTTTTATAAAATCCAATTGACCAAAATTAATTATGTCTACCTATGCCAGCCTTCAACAACAGAAAACTTTACAACTAACCCAAATCTTTTAAATACTAATTTTATGCACTTTATAGAATTTTTGATCACAAATGTAACTTTAGGGTTTTAATAGTTTCATAAATTCTAAATTCTTAAAAAAAAAAAGACAGGCTTATAAACAAAGATAATGGAAGTATATTTTTATATCCCCAAAGTACACTCATATGTATAGATGCACATGCACAACACATAACTGTGTGCATGTTTGTTTGTGTTTGATTGCTTTCCTGTTAACTGCAGCATCCTTCGTAACTCATTTGCCCGAAAGTGTCAGTCCTTCAAATATTTTCTAACGACTGCAGGTCTCTCTGCAAATGATGATAGCATTATACTAGCTAGCAGTTGTTTGCAAGACATATGCCTTCATTTCTGTAAATATTTCTATTTTTTTCCAATATCAGAGAAGCATTTTTTTACTAAAAATTCATGTTCTTAAAAATCAGCAGGTCTTGGTCCCAGAAGTGATGTTGCTATTCCGTGCTATAACTCAAGAGGAGACTATGTAATTTTGATATGATGAGATGAAGGGGCAAATAATAAACCAGTAAAACACAGAAATTCTCTTTCCTCAGAGGAATCTTTTAAGACAATAGATCATGCAGGTTTCTGTTAAGGACACTTCACATGTGTTGCATAAACTACTAGATAGCTTAAATGACTGATGAAAGCTTATGCTTTAATAGAGCAGAAAAGTCATGAACAAATATCAAAAATATTCTTCAAAGGTAAAACCTTCAGGTAATTTCCTCAATTTTCATCTTTATTGAAACAATCAGTATTATGGAACAGGTAAAGTAATGACTAGCTACTAAACTGTTAGCTGATTACATCAACAATTTATACAGACACTTTTAATAATAAAATTGTCAAGTCTGTTCTAGCTATAAAATAAGACTGGTAAGAGTCTTCATAGGAGCCACAGAGAAAAAGAAATATCCCAGCAATGTATTTTGCCCCAAAGGAAAAAGGCAGGTTACCATCTCTGAGAACACCTATGGCAGTACTATTTCACATTTCCCTCATGCTTTCCACTTCACATTTTCAAAAAACAATTAAAAGGTGATGAACGTATCCTCCCTTTGGGTGTTAAGTGAGTTTTGTTGTCCCTATCTATATCCAAGGAAATTTGTGAGCAATCAATCATTGGTGAGTTTCAATCCCTCCGATTTTGGGAGCCCAGCTGGAGACAGAGTAGACCCTATTTTCGAAGGCGCTGAGATGCCATGACTCCCCACTTCATATTCACGAAATGGTACATTCAGCATTTCTGAAAACCAGGCTTCATCGTGGAGTAAAAGAAACTTAAGRCCACCGATCCAATTTCAAATCTGGATAAATTAGTAAAAAACATCATAGAATCATAGAACRGTAAGGTTGGAAGGGCCTCTGGAGATCATCCAGTCCAACCCCCAGTATAGCCCCGTACGAGGATTGAACCCATGACCTTGGCATTAGCAGCACCATTCTCTGACCAGCTGAGCTAAACCCTCTTTTTTCTTTTCTTTT
>NW_028186867.1:10888573-10910616 GCF_003343005.1 Rhea americana | reverse complement strand
TTTTTTGAGATCTACTTTTGAGTTTAATTTTCATTCATTATGGAGACTGATGGGGGGAAAAAAAAAACAGAAAATGCCCTAGACATAGCACAGGCTCCGTACCGGGGCTTTTATTGCACCAAAAGCTTCCAATGATGCCAGCATGAGTCCTGGCTCAGAGAGGCAGCAGGGTCAGATTTTGCCTGAAAGATGAACGCCAAGAGGAGGAGGAAGGAGAGGGCAAAATACACAGAGCAGGGGAGCAGGTAGGGTAACGGTCCTCGAGCCCGGCTACCCAGACGCTGTTACAAGCACTGTACAGTAYAGCATCCACAACTGCATTTCCTACTTCCCCACAGGGAAACCTTGATATACTCATTTGTACGTCGGTGGAGCARGCAAATATTAAAATTGACACATTGTAAGAGGGTTTTCTCAGCTACACTGAATAAAATAAATAATAATAAAAAAACCCTGAAGCTTTGTCAGATTGAATAAACCACTAGRATGAAGGGAGTGAAGTGATAAAGAGCTTGATCCAAGCCACAGAAACAAGCATGAAAACACTTTTTGTAAAGGGAATGAGGTGTTGGGTCAGCTATCCAGCATGTTTGAACTATGTTTTTGAACGGATGTGTGATCTTACAGAATCAGCTCCCACGCTAGAAAAAAAAAGGGGGGAAGAARAGCTRTTGCACAATATAACACAAAATAACTTCGAATGGCAATATTAACTATTGGACACCATCGACATATTCATTTTATCACAGTGCATGTTCTACAATCTGAAATTTTTATTTTTGAAAAATACTTGATGTAAAAAAGTACAAATACATGTTTTAAAAATCTGACATAGACCTAAAGAAGACATCTATTCAAMAATAAAAGTAATTTTGGAGAAATTWTTTTAAAAAGCGCCCTCCTTGTAAATTATTGGCCTACAAAATAGGATTTTGCTATTGTTTATTTACTTTAAAAGAAGAATCATGTATGTGTATTTGCATTTCAGTATATCCCATTCATTACTGCTTAGTTCATTTTATATATATATATATATATACATATATATATATATACACACACACACACACACCAGTTTAAAATAAAACTCTGTATTAACTGCCCCAGTTAATTGCTTTCTGTTTCGCTTTTAGCCAGAAACTCCAAGACATTTTCTATATCTTTGGAAGTTAGTTATCAAATTATAGGAAAGTGTTGTATAAAAYGATTTTGTTTTCATAATCTCACTCTCTCTGTACTGCCAACTTTCAGATTAATTATTTGCCAACACTTCATTTTCATAGGAACTCAGAATTGCCAAAATTATACCTCTAGGAAAGCCAACAAAAAGGTTGTTGATTTCAATGGAAGGAAAAGCTAGTCCCATGGTTAATTAAAAAAAAACAAAAATCCACCAAATCCCGCTTATTTAAAAATTTAGCAAAGCTCATAACTTTGTTTTTGCTTTTTTGTTCAGARAATTTTACTGTAGCTTTTTGAGACGCACATTCCACCTGATTACTCCMTTTTCTGACTATCTAACACTGGCTTAACCATTCTGCTTTAAGATTGTAATTGGTTCAACTTGCACAGTGCGCRTATAGGAGTAAACCGTTTTCTTAATTGTTTGGCTTCGTTAAGAAGCTCAATATTTAGTATTGACAAGTAAATTCTGAGGACTTGTCCCAGCAAATCATTTAATTGRGTTCACAGCTTAAAATGTGTGAAAAGCCCAAATGGAGTTCTCCCATTTAGATTATATTCATCACTGAGCTATTTAAATGCTAAACAAAATTATTGCATGTCTTTGATTTCTTTTTCTGTCCTTCCTACTCATTTTCTTCGCCTTCCCCTCTCACTAGGGCTTCCTCTGACTCACTGGTGGCAAGCTCAATCCGGTTAAGTATTTTGATCAGAAATCAGATGAATTTGAATGGTAATCTAACTGGTGGTGCTGCCCAGGTACCAAGTAAGCAGAGAGCGTAAAGAGAGCTTCTGCCTTTTGTTACACCACTTCATATCACTGGAAAAAGTGGACAAGTTTTCAGGCTCTCCCAAGATTTCCAAGACCTTCGCCTACTTTTTCCAATGATAGCAGATGCTTAGTAAAGGGCACCCTCTTTCCCTGTAAACCTCGTTTCCATTAGATTTGGGATTGYTATGGTATGTTTGAGTGACTTCTGTGGATTTGGGCCAGCCACTGATTTTTGAGCCAGCAGGTCTCCTAAGTACTTTTTCAGTGCAACACAGCAATAATTTGAGGTGAGGTTAARATGGGCCTTTGTTGTTACTGAAAAGCCACTTCTATGCCCAGTTCTGCTTATATATTTTGAACAAGTGATCATAATGAAGGGGATCTGACCCATAATCCATCTTCAAAGATGCCAGGAGACCTTTTTATGATGTTGCTTTCACAATGTTCCTCAGAGTTATTATTGGTTCCACCTACACTAATTCACCCTCATGGAACCTGACCCAGAAAAGAACTAGTCCATGTTTTTTTCTGGCATTATGCTCAGAATTAACAAAGATGAGTGACAAAATATCTGAAGAGGTTATTTTCTAATATCTACCTTCAATTGAAACAGGATTTTTTTTTTAACTCCATCTGGTATTTTTGCAGATGAAAGTCTTAATTCTGCTCTTTGACAAAAAGTATAATAATGTAATACATAGGCACAAAAGTCACACAGAGGAACAACCACATCCAGAAATTTTTACTTGGTCTTCATACAAAGGTCCTTTAAAAAATATCAGCAAGGCAATTYTAAATGCACCTACTGAAGAACTGGGTCAATTTAAGATATTTTGGCATCCACAAAATGGAATGGTACTACGAGAGCTCAGAAAAGGCTGCTGAAGCTTGACAACCAGCAAGATGTCGTGTAGGTGTGTTTGTGAAAGAGAGAAGTATGCAAGAAAGTGCCCAAGGAAGGTTTGTTTGCCTGCAACAGGAGGCAGATTTAAACTGTGTGGGGCTGGCAGACTGGGCAGGATCCCAGATACAGTCTTTACCAGCCTGGAAAAACACTTGCCAGGCTTGCTGAGCCAAACTGACCTCTGGTATTTCTTGGTTCCTCTGCGTATCCACACTTAAGATTTAAGCTGTACTCCCTCACTTCACTGTTAGGATGGAAACATGCTTTATTATACTGAAAATCCTCATCACTGGCTATTGCACCCTTTTTTCTCAAGCTACATGGAGTAGTCACAACATTGTTGTCTATCAGTACTCCTAGATCATGACTGTTGCAGGAAAAGCTGCTCACTTCATGTAGTTAAATGAAATCAGGACTGAGAGGGTTTATTAACAACACATAATTAACCAGCAATTACTGAATAATACATTCAGGGTCAGTATCAGCAATACAACAGAAAAAAACACCACTTCAGACACTTCCAAAATATTACTAAACTCCCCAAAAGTCTTCAGCACCCTGCTATAACTAATCCCCAAATATCCTACTCCCAGGTACAGCCACAAGGGCACACATTTTTCTGGGCAAAGCCCCCAGGGGCCAGGGATGCCCCGGCAATGCAGGTGCTCCCAGCTGCCAACTGCAGGCACCAGGAGCCCAGGTCACCGCTGCTCTGCTCTTTCTTACCTTGGCTGGGGCCGTTCTGCCCAGGGTGGGCCGGGTGAGCAGTCCCACATGTGTAGCATTTGCAGGACTTCAAGCAGGCAGGCAGCACCTTYGAAACCAAACCTACTGCTGTGTCAATGCCATAGAGCTGCCCCTTCAAGTGATTTGCGTTTAGCTTACCTAGAGCAATGAATTTCTTGAAGCGCTAAGGCACCATAATAACTTTATCCAGTATTATAAAGGTGTATGGAGATGCCTAGGATTGAAATCCTCCAGCTGAATCCTGAGATAGAAGCTAGGCAGTGACCAGCCCTCTTTACATTTGGTCCCAACCCCTAATTACTCCACTCAGTTTTATCCCGTTCAAAATGCACTTACTTAAATTGGTGTTTAATAGCATGGAGCCTTATCTGCATTTTACTGGCAAYTGTGTGAGAGTCCAAGCTACCCGGCTCACACCAACCCATCTCAAGAGCTTAAGAATATACCGTCAGTCCAAAGCAAGGGTACAAAATACTGACATGCATTTATTAAAACTGGCTATCTGGGGAAAGCAACAGGTCGTCCCCCACCTGAACACTGCCAGGCAGCTCTCTTCCTGAAGTCCTGCCTTTTTTTAACAAAACACACTCATCCGGAGCAGCTGCTGTACTTGGTGGCCTCAAAGGGGCTAACTTGCATGTATGCATGGATGCTGATGCAGCAACCAGTGCCACACCAGGGAAGCTGATAAAAAAATACTTTGKTTTTTTTTCACTATGTTTCATTTTCACGAGAGTAACCTTTTAAAGATACAGCCCTGTATAGCTCCCAGTTCTAGCCAAGTACTTGCAGCAGCTGTTTTTATTATTGTTTCAGCATCATGGGAATTATGGGGTTGGGGGACATCCTAGGAATGAGTAACTTTTGCAGAAAAAAGGACAGAAAGATGCAAGTGACAGTAAAATCCAGAAGGCATTTTCTTTTCTCTTTCTTCCCAACAAGACCACATGGAATTGAGTGACACATCTTTATTTCTTTCTTTATTGGCATACCTCTTCACCCATCCTTTTTCACAGTCACTTTCTTCCAGTGATGATGAATGCAATACAAACAGCACAAACATAATAAATTGGTCCTTAATTTCCTTCTAGCTGATCTTGAATTTGGCTGGTGGCTATAAAGGAGGTAAATGTACTAGAACAAAAACAGGCAGATTTTGAAAATAAGGATCAGACTGTCATAACCAAATAGTCATTATGAGTGTTAATCACCCAAACTGAATTCCACTGTATACTTAGCTGCACACCTGTCTGACATCTGGAAAATTGAACTAATCCATTTTATGAAAGCAACTCCAACTCAGAAATCACATTTACGCTTGGCAGTGTGATGCCGACTGTTGTTACAAATAGCCCTGAAGATGATTAGAAGGGAAAGGAGATAAAGGCAATCTCCCTGGGCTTGTACTCTGTGCATTTGGTGGGTCTGACAGCATCTGCAGAGAGCTGTTTTCCTCGCTTTACCCGTGTGTGGCTGCGCCAAGAGGGCTCACACACTGCCTGCCCCGGGCTCTGCAAGGGGACACTTGCACATCATCATTTTGGGGAAGCTGGATGGAAAAAGGGTTAGYAGCAGGTGCTGGAAAACCTTTTTGCAATCCTACAAAGGGTTGCAAAGCCTGCCTGGGTGCAACCCTGTCWAACATGCTCTGAGTGGCCCTGCTTGAGCAGGGAGGTTGGACTAGATGATCTCCAGAGGTCCCTTCCAACCTCAACCCTTCTGTGATTCTGGGATTCTGGGAGGGTAGTGACCAGGAAGGAAGGATAAGCCCCCGATTCGCACATCTGGGGGTGTCACTCGTCCCCCTTCCCAGCCGCCTTCGGGAGMTAAAGCGGGAAGGGATTTACACAGCTCCTTCCGAAAGCCCCAAAAACTSTTCTGGAAGAGGTGTTCGGATGGAAAGACCCTATCTGTTAGCGGCACCATTTCAAAATCTTCAGGCTGTCAGGTAAGTTTGTCTATCTCGAAAAAAAAAAAAAAAAAAAAGAAGAAGAAGTGAGAAATGCATCTCGCGTGCCGCCCCAAAGCTGGGCACAAACCTAGCGGGTGCCAGGATGCCTCAAGGCCAGTGGCCTCCACATGTGCTTTGCCAGCAAACTGCAAAAGCGGGGGCCCGTGCCGGGGGTTAAACAGCAACTGCATCTCTGCGTGAATTTGCCTTMTGTCAGTGACTCGTTACCTTTTGCAGCTACTAATTCCTCTCTCTGTAAAYACAAAAGTGTATCTCTCATCACTGACAGGGGCGCCTATGGATGCACAATGTTGTATTTTCTTTCTTAAAAGAAATCTAGAGTATCTTAGTGGGACCGGTGCATTTCCTGTCTCCACATGGCTCAGTTGTTTTGCCATAAAGGCATTAATAGGGGAAATACACATTGCAAAAACTGAATCAAGCAACTGATTTTGATTTTGGATATTTTAGTTCTCTCATAATTTGTGATTGAGCGCTTGTGAGGTGCTCAGTGTGGTTTATAAAGCCCTGTCAAGCACTTCTAACTTTGGCAAAGAAAGACTTCTTAATAAACAGTTTTTAATGTGAAATTACCATATTTTCAGTTAGCAAGAGAGGTCTTTTTCAGCAGCTAAAATTAACTGTTGAAAAACGTTGGAAATGTGCATGGTAATGAGTTCATTCCTGTCAAAATGAAATCATTAATATTAATTTTTACCCTCCTCTGAGTGATTCCTGCACCATTTTTCAAGTTAGAAAAGAAGTTAACGAATTTGCAAAATCTCTTCCTGCAATACAGGGTTAGCAAGTCTCCCATCACCAGTAAAGGGGTATTTAAATTTTAACTTCTCCTTAGAATATTTTTTTTACTTGAGTGTTTAATTTTCTCTTTATTTACAGCAAAAACATCAAAATTGCTGTATAGCTGTTTACTTCTAAAGTCCGTATGATGTACAGACATTAAGATTGCCATAAACAGTCTTCCGTAAGCTTTTTTTTATCAGTTAAGTAGAGTAATACATCTCAGTTCAGACTGTTCCCAAGGGATCTGTTTTCACTGAAGTCAATGGAAAAATTCCCATTGATTTCAGCATAGCTGGATCAAGTCCAAAGTTCAGACATTTCCAAGAGGTCTCCGAGTACAGCATAAAATAGGAGGGTTCTGAGGCCCCGATTCACCAGAACATTTCCGTCTGTATTTAGCCTACATTGATTTAGATGACACTTCAGCATACAACTAAATATAAACAYGAGTTTCAATGTTTTCTTTCACAAGATCTATTTATGCAAAAAATCACACACTGTACAGCTGGATTTGCCATGCRCTCGGGTGACACGGAGACTCACTGGCGATAGTATATAACAATAAATAGGTTTAGTTTCCACCTTAAAAAGAGTAATTTTAATTCTGCAGTGCATCATAAAACTTTTAAAGGATGGCACTAACAGTGATATCTTTCCAATTTAAAAATTGCCTCAGTATTTTTAACTGGATGTGCATTGTTAGCTTTTGTTTTAATTTTGGGGGGGAAGAGAAATCATCAACTTTTATCCTCATTTAATGCTAACTAAATATTCCTTAGCTACTGAAGTGACTTAATGACATGAGTATGTGGTCTTATCAAAGTCCCATTATTGTTCTGACAGTATCTCATTTGTATGCAAATCCACTCGCATGCAACTTATTCTTTGGCAAATGGTGCTAGCAAGGCAGCGAGCGTCATTTTAATTATGTGCATGTCTCTATATAGTGTATTTGTTACCGCACATGAACATTATGTTGCTGGAACAGCTACTGTACCTTATATCATGCCCAGGAAYGGTGGTGCAGATCATTCTGCAATTTTTATCATGAATGATAGACATGATCCGTTAGTTGCTGTCACCCAAGGGTAATCACAATATATAAGACAGCCTTTTAAATAAAATATTCATTGGATGCTTTTTTCTGATTGTCCATSTTTTTTGTAACGATGCCCACTGGATATCTGCTCATTCCGCTGCCGTAGCTTGTCCGGGTTTGCATATCCTTGACCGTTCAGAAAAATGAATCGTCTTGCATGTTCGAAAACATGGGGGCCCTGCTAGGCCCTCTGCACCCCCGTGCTGCCCCTGCTGCGAAGGGCTTTGCAGGAGGTGCATCCCCTCGGGCATTCCCGCAGCCCCCGGGTCAGGGGTACGGTCCCGTCCCGCTCGGCGCTCTGGGCGAGCCTGCCTTTTTCTGGGTGCTTCTTCAGACTGCCGGCATAAAGCTCAGTATGACTGTTTTATTGCACGAGACCGGCTCGATCGCTTGCAAAACAGTCCCTGCTAAGGGAAACACTGCGTWGGAGTGAGTATTGTCAGGGGTGAAAAAATGGTTTCAGGACCGCAGGATTTCTGAAAAAAAGAAAAGGACTGAATCAAAGGTCCAGTTTCTTGTCAGGAACGTTTTAACACGAATCTTTGGAGAAAACATTTTTGGCTCAATGAGAAGCCCAGTGATGCAAAACCAGCCATGGTAAATACGAAGGCATCGTGAAAGTGCATCCTCCTCCTCTAAATACAGCCTCAGCTTTACATGATCAAACATATGTGGGTATGACTATGCAGCGCATCTTTCTGTGGTGCTGCGGTTTGAGCTCTTTAGGAAGAAAGGGCTGGAGAAGCTGTCTAGATCATTATGCTGGCAATAGCAGGTGCCACATACGTGCACATGTTTATGTGCGTGCATGCGTTGAGGAAGCATAAAATCTGCATATCTGCAAAACTACCTGCATCTAGAAAAACGTTCTCCAACAGCTACTAAAGAGATACTCTAGTCAAACAAGACAACAAAACTTCTGCAATTACTAATAAACCTGACAAATTGATTTATGGCTGTTTTTCTTGCTGTGATTTGTTGACAGATTGTTCTTTATGCAAAAATCACCAAGGTTTAAATCTGTATCATATGGTTCTTAATTCAACTGACAATATGTTACCAATTAAATTCCGCTTAAGCTATCATCAACTAGCAAACCACAGACTGTGTTAAATAGAATGACAGTCAGATAGCCAGTAAAATCATTTGTAGCACAACTCTAAAGGCTGGCCTATAAAGCAGTGACATTAAATAACTACACAGAAAATGCGAAGAGCTTTCTCGCAGTGCAAATGAAGCTGATGCCAGCTTTGCAGTTAATGCATCCCCCGTTGGAGAAACAGGGAAAGAATTCCTGTCCTTGGTATCCCGTGCTCTTCTCACAGGCAGCGGGGCAAAGCTTTCGGAGACAAGACTCACTGAAACTTAATCACCTGCCCTTTCWTTGGATCTTAAACGGCTTGGGGGCTTGATTTTGCTCTTCAGTGTTGTTATTTACATTTGTAGAGAGAAGGTGTGTCTGCTGCCAGGCAAAAGATCTGATCCTGTGGATCAAAGAAGGTGTTCCCAAATTAGTTTCCCTTCCCTAAGTCATTTTCTCCTTCACTAAGGAGACAAAAAGGCCCGATGTACAGAGTGACGGTTAATGTCATAAGGAAGAATACAGGTCCTCACTCCAAATATTGACCTCAGCAGCACACAGCATTGTGCAGTGCACGAGCTCTTTATTTCCAAATTCACACGTGCTCACTGGAAGAAGACACATCTTAAGTTTTGCCATGAGATAAAAACCGCTACTATTCAAAGACTGTGAGAGCTAAAAAAAAAAAAAAAAAAAAAAAAAAAAAAAAAAGCGTGCTTTTCAAGGCAGCCATTAGCTCGATTTGGTCCAAGAAAGATGATAACTTCCTCAGAATCTGATTTCTGCAGTGTTAAGTAGGCTGAGGTCATCTTACACGGTAGAGGTGGACTGATTCGATTTCTTTGCTTAAATGCAGTACCAAAGCATTCAGTTAAACGGTACAGTGGAAGTATGTCTATAAATGCTGCATTGTATGGGACTTCCCACTGTGAATTTTATCTGTCTCCTTATCTCAGCTTTAATGTTGTGGTTGTGTATTAAGTGTATGTGTGCTCCAGAGAATGGGTAGTAATCTTTGTTTAGAAAATAGAGCGTATCACTATTAACCCTAGTGAATTGAAAATTTACTCCTTTCCCCACTATATCATCATCACAGTCATTATTTACTTAAGAGCTTTTTAATGGGCTGCTGTCTGTGCTGATGACTGTGGTGTCCTGGTGAGGGACTAGAATTTGGGTTCTCATTGTGAGGGGTCTCTAATGAATGCTTGAACTCCCCTTCCTTTCTGTACATTGCAATATGAAATCGTAAGCTAAAAAACCCCACTGAGAAGCAACTAAAATTATAACACTTTCAAAAATACAAACATCCCTCTTACTGAAGATTACAATGTAAATCAAGCATCTATTATTTCTGTGTCAATATAATAATTTAAAAGGAATTTGCACATGATAAAAGGCATCCTCTAAGGATGACAAATTAGGCATAATAAAACAGCTGTAGGTTGCTTAGGAGAGAACATAAATAAGAAGGCGTTTGGGGCAAATCCTCTTCCTCCTCTGCAGTCACGTAAATAAATTGCTTTGTGGATATGCTTCCTTGCACGCAACGTGATAGCTGGTCCCAGAAAGGTTATTGGAGTTCCCATCACGTCGCCTGWCCCTACTTTCCTGCACAGAGAGGAGGAAGAGAAGCAGCAAAGCCCCCTGTGCCCAGCAGGTCCAGGGCATGGCTCCGCTCTCAGCCGGCAGCCTCGGACCAGGCTGGACGTCTGAGCGAGATGTGTCTGGGGAGTTTCACCTTGTGATTTCTGAGGTGCTGGATCCAGTCAAGCAAGGAGATATTATATCTCATATTTACCAACACCAAAAGCCCGTTAATAAATAAGAAAAGGGAGCCGCCTCTTTGAAGTGCTTGGTGCTCTGACCTGTGTCCCAGAAGACAGCTCCTCGGCTGGCAAAGCCCCATGCCAAGCTGGTTGGGTAGCCTGCACCCACCACGTGTCAGCGATCTGTTAGGAAAGGGGACTTTGTAGCCGCAAGTGCGTGGACTCACAGTGCCATTGCACACCTTTCCTTCACCGGATGGCATGCTGGCCTTGTTTTATGGATGCTYGGGATGGAAAGACCTAGGAGAGAGCAGACTGCCTTTTGGAGCAGCAAATGAATATAATAGTTGCGTACAAAATTAGATGTATGTACCTGTAATGTCAACAAGCATTGCTGTGAGGTCTTAATCAGTGTTGTGTATACAGGAACATATATATATATATACACACATWAACATATATACATATAATATATATATAKAKAGAGAGAGAGAGAATATACAGTAGCTCGACTAAAAACTCAGAGAATGTGAAGTAAGAGTCAGTCTATGCGTGACTCAGTGAACTCCTTCGTGCATTAGCATTTTAAAGACATAACTTTATGCCTGACTGCTTTCTTTCTAATCTTGTCTCAGTGTCCTGCATGATGCTGGAGACTACAAAGGACCATCCTGCAACATTAGGCCAAGCCCTTGCAGACCACTCTGCTGGATACTGCCCTGACATTTGGCAATGCTTTTCCTGGCTTCTCATTAGGATTTTTCTTAAAAATACAAGAATAGCTTATTCTGCTGGTTGCAGTTTGCTTAGGAATGTAGATCACCTCCACTGAAAAAGTTAGTCACGAAGGATGTCACATCAGGAACAAGGATAGCTTTCTCTTTTCCATCTGCTATTTAAGGAGCTGATGCTGCAGGAGCCCTGCATGGCTCAGGTCTCTGCAGCCTGGATCTACAGACTTTGAAGGACTGCATGTTGTCTCTAGCTTTCAGCATCTAAATTCCTGGCTGTGCAGGAGTAAGTGTGAGTGCATGAAGTGGCCAGGATCCTGTCCATCTGCATATACCCCCTCTGATTTCCCCCACTCATGGAGGAGTGAGATTACATTAAAGTGTAATGATCATTTATGAGGACAGGAGAATGACCACCCTCATTCCAGCAAAGACAGTGGTTTACTGTAGGCAAGAAGAGGACAGCACAGAGAAATTACAGATCACTTTTGAAGAGCCGGACGGTCTCCCCAGGGTCATGCATAGCTGACACAAGGCATAGTGGACTGTGCCGTGAGTGCGCACACCCTTGCCTGCGGCTGAGCACGAGAGCTGTGACGGCCCCTCCAAGATGCCCGTCTCCTGGGCCGAGGGTTGGCCTGGCACATCCCACCGTGCTGGCCCTGCAGGGCGTGGGTGCTTTGGGCCATGACTGCTGTGGGGCTCGTGTCCAGGTAGACCCCTGCCCCAGGGAGCGCAGTCGACTCCCCTGCTCCATGTCCCAGGGCAGGTGGAAGCATGTGGTCTTTAATAAGCAGGAACTACAGTGGTCAGTATCACAATTTATTTTGAATATCTGGGAATGCTAAATTACTCCAGTCCAGTGTGATACCAGAGAAGTGACATCAAATCATCAAAACTTCAGGAATCTCTTTTTTTCTTATATAGTCTCTATTTTTTCCTCCTTGCTTGATTTTTCACACGGAGCTAGGTTTGTTCAGAGGCTCGCTGGTTGTGAGTGCATGCATTAGCTAGACAAAATGAACAGCAGGTTGCATGGTATTCCGCAAGATTTCCCTTCCAGCTCTACCAGCRAACAGCAGAGACAACCACTGCCTCCCAAATTTCGATACTCTGTTTCTTTCTGGGTCCAGTCCAACTAGTGCTAAAGCAGATTGGGAAATTTGCAGTGATTTTTCATGGATTTTGAACCAGTCACTCTTAGGAGAAAAAAATTAATTTACACCAAGGGTGGACAATTGCTCATTGGCATCCAAGCTGCATGCACACATAACACATAGGGGAAAGAGAATCTGTGCTATCTAAAATGGTAACGCTGTTTAGTYCCCAGCCAGTGTGTCTGCTGTGTCTGCTACATTTTCTAATTTATGCAGTGATTTAACATTATGGTAGGTCCAGCTCATTTAAGCAGATTTATATGCAGGAACACTATTTTAATCTTAGACTTAAAAAAAATTAATTAATAATAGCTTCCTTTTCCAGTCTGTCAACATATCTCCACCTCTTGGCTTTTTAAGAATTAAAGTAAATATAGAAATAAAAATGTTAAATTATTACCAGACAACCAGAACAAGGAAAACATCAGGATTCTCAAGTCTCAAGATGTGAAAAATGGCCTAGAGTTTTCAACTCCGTGCTGTCTATTCTACACAACTACAGCTAGGTCCATCTTAAGGCTTGCTAAAACTCAGTATTGAAATAAATTAATGAAAACACTAYATTAGATCATCTCATCCTTTACTCTTTCAGTCTCTCTAGTATAAGGGTTTTTCTTTCACACCAGCAACTGTTAATAATATCACCTTTATGATTTTGGCTGTGGCGTTTATCTTGCTGCTACTACAATTTTGCTTCTACTTTCTGGAAAACAGTTGCTCTACGCAGCTAGCTCTTCTGCAGCCTGGTCAGGCCCTACTCAAAAGCTTGTTGCTGATGCTAATGGAGCAGGTACGTAGCTGCCTGCACAAAACACACAGCTTTGCCAGAGCTCAGGCGCAGCAGGTTGACCCGGCGTTCGGGAGGGCTGGCCTCACACGTCTTAGTCCCTTTCCCTCTCCAGCCTTCCCCCAACTCCTTCCCAGCAAGTGCCATTGCTTCACTGGTGAGCAGGCAGTGGTGACAGGCAAGATGACCAGGTGGGAAAAAACATCGTGTTCAGAAAGTACCATGCTGGTTCCAGCAGAGTTAAAATTTATCTACTAGGGTGTATTTTGGAGGGTGTTTGTTTGTTTGTTTGTTTGTTTGTTATTAATATATTCCTGGTAAAGAAAGAATGAGGTTTAGACATGCATTTCTCTTTTTTTAAGGATGTACTGATTTAATGGCTAAACTTTCAAATGGGCTTCTAGGTGTATCCTGAATTACCGTTTAAATGTATTTAAAATTCAAGTTGCTTATGRCTTAAAGAAAAAAAAAAGGCATCTTAAACCAAATGGTTTCTATGGGGTGGTGCATGGGTAAAATGCAAAATGACACATAATGAAATAAAGTAATTTTATTTACAAACCTGTTCAAAAGCCTAGTACAGAATGTAACTATCAAACAAGAACAGTCTCTTATTTCTCTGGGTGTTCTTTTGCAGAATTATGCKACCCAGGAAAGAAAACATTAAGATGTTCTGATTTCACCCTATAGAACAGAGAAATACGCTTTGGTTAATGCTTACCATAATTCTATCTACTTGGCTCAGACAGTTATATTTTTATGAATCTTACGTTACTTTCTGTCACCCTCTAGGCAACAATATAGAGTTATTACAGTATAAAGGAAAATGCTTCCTGTTGAGCTTATACTTGAACAAGTCCTAACCAAGTGGAAGCTCTTAATAAAAGGGTAAATATACCAAGGAATAAATAGGTACAGTGAATAAAAAGAAATAGTGGATTTATGGATTCTAGGTTCATGGCGTAGACCAACAAAACACAGAAAACTCCAAGGTAAAGCTGACACATTGAGTTAGATTGGAAATCTGAGGGAGTTAGAATTTTGTTAAGTGAATTTAGAGCTCATTAAGGGATTGCAGTGTCAGCATTATAAAGCGAAGTCCTCTCTTACCCTCAGAATAGGAGCAGCATAGCATAGCAATATTAATTCCATGTCCTTGCAGCTCTTGGCCTCTCCAATAAAATTGCCACCCAGGGACCCAATTGTTACAAACTGTTCTGTGAATCCCCGTTCACTAGGAATTTAGCTGAGATCACTGACTCTTTTAATGTGGCGCAGGCATTGCAAGGCCCTATGCTGAGCTGGACTTTAAACACCAATTTAACTTCTTATTTGTTGCTCCATAGTGATTTATTTCCATACCACCAGTAAATTACATAATACACAAGTCTTCATTGGCTGGCCTATGCACTGCTACTGTTTCTTCATTTTGATGGCACACTGTGTCCCGGGGAGAGAGTCTCCCACTGATCTTAGCAATGCTCTGCCTGGTGGACACCCTCCCCCTGCTGAGGCAACTTCTGTTTGGTCCAGGTCTTGGTGACACGAAACCTTTCACCTTACCATTAGGAGCTGGGTAGACTTAATGGCCATAGCCAATGTTCAGCCTCAGGTGCAAGGAAAATATTGTCAGTTATGCTTTCTTTAAGTCTGACAATGCTTTACCTCTCTCTGAAATACCTGTGCAAATTGTTTACTTCTGCTTTACATCTCTCTCCTATCATTTTTTGCCTTTGTTCTCAYGCCAGTTATTTTGACTAAAGGTTTATTTTGCATAGCACAGGAAATAGAGATCGATAAATATTAAACAGTCTTAAGAAAAAAATATCAATGTGTAGATTTTCAAATTAGTTATATGAAGTGTAGATCTAGTTAAACAGAAAATACTGAAGAGTCTGAAAAAAAACCCTCATTCTTTCTGTTTRTTTATCTTTCTTTCTCAGCTCAAAGCCAACTAGCTATAGTTTTCATTCTACTGGAAACTATCCATCATGAGTATACATGTATACTGCATACTCTTTTTTCCTATGGCCCCATGTGGCTTTTTAAGCTCAGATATTAAGCCTTCCCCAGCATTACCTTATCCTTTCGTCCAGACATCATTCAAAGGTAGAGCTGACTTTCTAAATTACATCATATGTAAGTAGATTTATTTTTCCTTTTCTGCAGATATGGTTTAATTTCCTTTTCCAATTTGCATGGGTGCACAGTCATAAATTTTAAACATATTTAACCTCTTTTCAAAAAGATCCTTTGAATTTCTGAAAGGTCTGTGCCCTTTAAGTTGAATACACAATCCTTTGTACATAAAACCCCAAGAAGTCCCAAAATACTGCATTAAACACCTTACTGCCTTGCAAAGGTCCCTCTTTTTCCCTCACGAAACAAAACAGTCTCCTGAAAGACATTTCTGTTAATTCAGTAACGAAGGCTTCATGTTTGCTGTGGCTTTGCTGTGCATGAGGTTCAGCAAGTATCAAAACAGCAATGTGAGACAGGAATGGCTGCTCTGGATCCAAACACGGACTGCTCCAGCCCAGGGTCCTCTCTGTGGGCCACGCCATGCCCACAACTACTGCAGAGGAAAGATCTCAACCCAGCAACGGTGGGCTGCCTCAGTGCCATGGAAAGCTGTATTTTGTCTCCTGAACATTAGGGTCCCCCTCTTTCCCCCCCCCCACCTTTTTTTTGAGCAGCTATTAATTTTGGAGAGTCATCTTGTCATCCAGGCAGATCCTTATCACCATTATCCTGTTCCTCACCATCAGATTTCTCCTTCTGAGGAGAAATCCTCCCTGTTTGAGGTAGCCCTCTCATACCTGGCAACGATGCCGGACTATTTCTTTGCCTCCGGTCAACCTTTGCCATTTGAGAATGAGAAGAAAAGAGYTGCAGTCAGAGGTGGAGCAGTTGCCTCCCAAACAGAGATGCCTTGGCTTGGGTTTTGGAGGTGGGTAGGTGTGTATTTCGGTGRGGCTGCAGTTCCCACCGCTGGCTGGATTGGGTGGACCACCTGGGAGAGCAGCTGAYGTGGGTGCCCCCGTCACCTGTTGGTGTCAGTAGGCAACCTTGGGGATGCAAAGTGTTGGGGTGGGTCCACCGTGGGCACTTCTGTGCCTGCCATGTGGCCCACGGTAGGTGCTGCCCCCTGCTATYGAACCTGGGCTCGCAGCAGCACCGGAGCCACCCTAAGTGCTCACAGAAGACCTATGGTTGCTCAGCCTGGACCACCTGCCTCCCCTCCTCATTTCAGTTTCCAAATATAATTACCCAAAACATATATATCGTCCTTATCTTTCCCATATGTCTCAGCTCCAGCTTCGTTCAAGGCTTGCCCACACGGTGCAGCTACAATCTCCAGGGGGGTTTCCACCCGAAACGCGGCGGGCGCTCTCCGCAGGGCGGCGCAGCCGGAGACGAGGATCTCCGTGCATGCCGTGGCCTTTTGCTCCCAGCACGCTGCTGTCGCTGCAGTTAACGCGGCCCAGCAGCAGCCCTGCTAATGYGCAGGTCTCCTTCGGGGAGGAGATAGGCGGAAAGGATGCAACCTGCAAATCAGCGCAGTCACCGGGAGTTGTAATTACGGCGTTTATTAAAGCTGTTTACAAGGCCGACGCAGCGTGCGCAGGAAGCRTGAGACAAAAGGGAATACGTAGCAATCGCCTAACCGGCTCTGACGTTCTTCACARCTTTGGAGATCTTTGCGGGAAGGTAACAGGGAGGTGAAAAACGTTTCTCCGTGGGTTCCTCCATGCGAGGGGCAGAGCGCACCACTGCCAGCGGCTGCCAGCTTGGGGGTGCTGCATGCAGGGCTCTGTTCGTGGCAGGCCCCCGGGAAAGGCCGCTYGTAGCATGGTTGGGGTCAAGTTTTTGTTCCCTCGGTGAAAACCAGACCTTTGCCCTTCCCTCAAGTCCAAAGCGGTCCTYGAAGCACTTCTGTTCTGCAACAAAAACATTTTTTTTTCAGTCGTGCTTTGGGTCTAAGAAAGAACTTTCATAATACGTATCGGTCTCCAAACCTTTTGTGTGAGGAAAAACTACAGGAAAGGGGAAAACAGAGAAAAAAATTGTAAGTCTGTCTCTAATTGGTATAATTCCCTCAGCCCTGGCTCAGAAATTGAAATGGATCAATTCTTCCACAGTTGACATGATAGGTGTTGTCACCAGTATGTAGAAACAGCCATTTAAATTTCTCGATTCAGGGACACAGCCATCTACTTACCTCAGTGGGGGTCCCACATGTGAATCGAGAGCAAAACGTGGCCAGTAGACTAAGACTTGACTTAGACTTCCAGCCATGCAACATATTAAAATAATAAATATTTTCATTATCCACAGAATCCATTACACTTCTCTCTTTTAGCAACTGTTAACTAATAATTTGGATTAATTACCCAGCTTAATCATTAAAAATTAAATCTATATATTCTACTTCTTTAAAAGAGTGATAGTTTGCAACCATTTGTGTATTATGCATGTTAAGTGGGAGGGCAATGAAATATGTTGTGTTAGCTTAACTTTGACAGCATCTGTATCCATGCCATATTATGCTCCAGTCTTATCAAATCTCAGAAGCTACAGTGTATAAATAGACTGTGATGATATTTGCAGGAGAGAAATCATTCACAATATTTTTGGCATCTTCTGCAGTGACTGGAGAAGAACCATCTAACGAATATAGCATATAACAGTGCAATAAAGGGGTATACGAGAGCATGGAACTGCAGAAGACCTGCGCCTGCTGAGTCAGAGTTAAGGTTAGGCATACATTAGCTATCAGACATAAACACATCTTTGGTKCGAAGGATTCGTAATGCCAATTGCAAATTTAAGCAGATAGAAAAATTCAGTTCAGGAGATCAGTTCACTCTCTGCTGAAGCAGCAGTTGCTATTGGGATGTAACTTAGCTGTTATTTAACGGAACATTATCAGGCTGAAGCTACACAGGCACAGGAGAAAAGCAAAGTAGAACTACTTATGAATATATGTTTTACTATGTTAACAGTACTAAACTATGGGCTGTGCAGCTGCTTAAACTGCAAGTTAGTGGGTTCAGGACAGGAGTAACTGTGTGGAAGTGAACGGGCTGCAATACACAGGTGGCCACATTAGATGATCCAGGGGTTTTGCCTTGCTGCAAATTCTGTGAAGTTATGAAAAGAAATACTTTTAAAACTCCTTTATATTTAAGCCTGAAAGTATCAAACTAAATCGGAGCATGATATTTAAATTTAAATAGAAATCCTCCTACTATAAGATACATTCAGGTAACTACTTAGAGTCCTTTGTACAAATGAAACGCATACTAAAGCACTGAGGGTCTGATCCTGCAAGCCCTGCAGCACTTCCCTGCCCCTGGGCAGCCAGTGCACAGCTGGAATAGGTACTACTCCGTGCGATGACGAGTTGCAGCAGCAAGACTAAATAACACCGCTTGGCTTTTTCACCCTTTCAAAGAGATTTGTGCCTGGGCTTTATGTAAACACTTACGGAGGAACCATATGCCCCGTCCCAGCCTATACAAGAGCTCAGGGCCCTGTGAAGACTGCCTTGCAATGTGGATTAGAAGTGCGYGGTACACTGAAGATAATGTAACATTTCTCCCTCAGAGCAAGGTGGCAATCCCCTCTGAAGAGATTATTGATGGATTTGGCTGTAGTCCAAAACTGAAAGGGTTTTTTGGGTGGGACTGTGTCCCACCACCTCTGCACAGGTTTGTCAGAAGGGAGTAATGCCAGTCCTGACACACCATACTGACGCTTTGGAATTTCCTAGGCTATTTAAAATATGCTYATTTCTGTATCTTCCGATACCTCCAAACGCCTCTCCTTTCTTGTTCTTTGAAAGCATAAGGCTATGGTCTTGTGAATTTGCTGGGAATTCATTTCTCACTGAGTAAATACTTTAAAGGTAGGTTATACTGAAGAGATACTATGGAGATATTTTTTCACATAGGATGTTGACTAAGAATATAGTATTTCTCACCTCCCCCTTATTTTATGTTGCATTAAAATTATCTTTACTCTTCCTCAGGCAGTTGCTATGCCACATTCAACAYAGAGAGTCTGAGAAGTGGGAAATGTCAACTTTTAAGATGATGTTCAGCTTTGTCCTTGCATACATTCTTTATGTAAGAGATTTGAATTACATATTGTTCATAGGCCTTCAGCTCTTCTTAGAAAGTCTGCCTGACTGGGCACAGTTTCTTGTTTATTCTCAGTGAAGAGCTGTTAACAGAGGAAAGTGYACAATGAGGGGGCAAGTAATGTCTACATGAATCATTAAAAGAGTATGTGCAAYGAGCAGGATTAGACAGCACATAGCATATTTTTATTTACATAATGCCATGCTTTCGTGAAGAGGCAGGTTTCACTTCCTACATGAGTTGAAAATCATGCTGACATGTAACACATCAAGGGATGGCAGAGGGGAATCGGTGACTGCAGGAAAGCCATAGGTTACAACGGGAAGCATCGAAGGTGTTCCTCCAGACACAGTCTGCACTCCTTTTAAAACAGTCTGCGTTAATTTGTTGCACATCACTGCTACAATCACATCATGTGTTGTGATAGATGGAACACTTTTAAGTAAAAAAAGGCTTTTGAGGGCTGACAAGCAGGAAGGATTTGAATGAAGTGAGACTGCTGAGCACGTGGGATGTTCTGGTCAAAGGGAGTGACCGCAGTGAAGGCAGAGTCCCTTTTGGTGGTAGAGGACTCCAGCAAAGCCCCATAGCACGGAGCAGGGAGAGAAAAATCAGGAGCGGAAGGGGACCTTGGAGTTCGAGTCTCACATACAAGGAGTTTGAAAAATGCCATCAAGGCCAGAGGAAGAAAGAAGAAACTTCCAGTACTCGGCAGCTGAACAAAACAGATGAGATTTTCAATCGACATTAATTCCAGTGCAATTAGTCTTGGTGTACACTGCTCTGGCTGAGAAGAGAATCATGGCCATGATGGGAAAGAAAACAGCACAACAAAAATAATACACATGCAAAAAACGTGAAAAGTGTCTTCCCATGTATTAATACATATTAAAAACATAAAACATACCGCCTAGGTTGCTACCATTATGTATTACTGCCTGAAATTTAATTCACTCAGTGCTGTTCATGCTGTTTGTTTACTTTTTCTATTGATCTCAGTTTGGATGATGAATCTAGTCTACAGAATTTCACTCCCAAGTTTTTCACGCTTTTGAGTGTTGCCACTTGTTAGCATCATAGCGCAAGCATGACCTACAGCCAGCTCCGCCACTGCTGTGAAGGGGGTCCACCTCTGTTGATTTAGTCCATAAAGACAGCCGAAATCTCTCCTGCCTTACATATCACTTGGAAGGTGATTTAAGCATTGCTGCAAATCACTGTGTAAGCTGGGACTCAGGAGGAGAATCAGGTCCATACTGCCAGCAAAATCTGGGTTGCAAAATCTCTCTCAAAATAAAAAGAGTGAGGCAGCACAGGCAGCGGCTTTAAAAGGTCAGTATAAACATGCTGCCATCCCTCCTTCACACATAAGTAATGTATTTTGTTGAGAATGTTACCTAGTTTGCAGGCTCAATTTTCAGTCACACTAAGCTTTACCACTACTAAGAGAAAAAGCTGTTTTCAAGTGTCTTTGTGTGTCCATTAATGCTGGAGCAAGGATGGCATCTGACCTGCTCTTTTTTTTTTTTTTTTTTTTTTTTTTTTCATCCTCACTTGCTCTGGCTAGACAGGGGTTAGCATCAGCCTTCCCACCCTGGGACTCCTCCTTCTCAGTTCAGGGGGAGCCCTGGGGAAACCTGAGGAGACAGAGCTGACATGAGACAGATAGGGTCAGCACCTTCACCCTGAAGAYGTACCACATGCACCCGGTCCGGGTACTTCTGGCAGTAGGAGGCAGCACCACCTTGGCTGTGCAAAGCACCAGAAGCAGCTCTGGAGTGGTTCAGGATTTTTAAAATGACTGGGGAGAGTTGCACACAAACGTAGGGGTTTTCAAGCCTGTCCCTACACTGCAGGGGGACTGCAGCTCACAGAGGGTTACCAACACRAAGCTAAAGCTAGCTGACTCGGAAAACAGTAACGTATAGCTGTGCCACCACAAAACCTGCCTAGAAGCCTGCATATATGAACACCTGTGCCCATGCACAGCTCCAGGCTGCCAGGGCTGCATGCGCGTCAGCAGTCCCACCAGCTGCTTTCAAACTGGATTGGGTTGATCTCCAGGGGAGGCAATCTCCAAGTGTGGGGTTGCCCTGCGCATAGCAGGAGTGGCTCTGTCACAGGAATAGCCCCTCTTCTTATCCCGTTTTTTGCAGCTTTCTTCTCCCTTCTGTGATGACATGGCACTTCTCTGGCAGCTAGTCGCTGCTTAGCTAAAAAGTCCAGTATTCTGGGCAGTATTTAATGTGCTTTGACCTCTCAATGTGATTCAGCAACTACAAATCAGGGGAGTCTGCCCCATCTGGCCAGCCATGTATCACAGACGGTACTTYGTACGGACTGGGCAGTGCCAGGGCTATTACTCTCTTTAGGTGGCAAGCACTGATGATTATTACTCTGGTTTATAACCACAGATCACTGATTTTTAAAGGACTCGTGCATACCAGGGATCTTTAGATCTACGGTGCAGATCTACGCAGATGGGTACGTAGATGGAGCCTGTGGGGGCTGCGATCTGCACGGGTGAACCACGTTGCATGTCGAAGGAGGTAGCTGTGCGAAACYGCGTGAGCCCGAAGCCTGGCCATGCTGTCCGAACGGCCACAGTGCCCTCGCGCACACGGGGCCTGGGCTGGCACACGCGTGCCGCTGTGGCCTGCTGCAGGCCGGGGACGCTGGCAGGTCTCACCGCTGCCTTGGCCACCCAAAACCTGCCCCGATTTCTCTGCAGCGTTCTGCCTCAGGGAATYGCAAGGGCCGTGGTGCGCGTGGGGCGGCCGAGGGCCCCTGGCCGGCCTGTGCCCCACGGCGGCAGGTAGCCCGGGCCAGCACCCACGGTGAGTGCGGGGAGGGGGGTGGGACCCCAAACCAACTTCTCTCAGGAAACCATTCCGGGTGCAAGTTCCCACCAAC
>NW_028186867.1:10778185-10887150 GCF_003343005.1 Rhea americana | reverse complement strand
GCCCCGGCAGGAGCCGCTGCGGGAGCCGCTCGGCGCCCCTCGTCCGCGCCGTCGGGCGCGGGTGGGCGCCCCGGGGTGCGGTTTCCCTGCGGGGACTTGCGCTCTGTTGAGGCATTTAAGCCGCTGAGCCTCTGCGGGAGCGGGGACAGAGATTGGTGTCCAGCTGGTTATATAGGTATTTTGGAGCGGTGAGATTACTTTTGCCTGAAATCAGTTAAACAACATATATATACATATATATAYACATATATATATTTAACGTGTTACATGATCTATAGCTTCCGTCAGTAGGGTGCATGTTCAACAGTTACGGCTGTTATCTCTTCAGTGGCAGGTGTAACAAAATAAGCTGGACAAGCGAGTCCCACTAGTGAGCTGCTTCTTGCAAAAGACCTCACGATGATGAGAACAGCTTGCAGTGCATAATGTTAGTGCTTATAAATGCATACATTGATAACATCCTGCCTAATAAAACTTTTATATTGCTATGGGAACTTTAAAGAGCACATATAATACAAAATTAGTTACTACCCTATAAAAGTTTTTAATTACAGTGTTTCTGCCTGTGACACAAGTTAAGGTTATGTCCTCATTTCAATTATAAATACCAATATTCAGTTTATATCCAAACCATAACATTTATCTCTGGCCTGATTGTAAGTTTTCAGTCCATATGCACAGTTTTAAAATTAAATTGCATGTATTTTCTCTGAAACAAGAGCAGAAGACATAATACTTTCATGCATTTGAATGTTTTCCCTTTCTCCCTGAATGAAGACAAACTTTGGTGGAATTTTTTGTTCCACTGAAAATGTGATGTTTGTTAGTTTGTTCTGCAAGGTAGCTACTGTAGTTAATACTTAATTCAAAAAGCTAAGAATGTAACACAGGAAAGCTCAGTCAATTGCTCCTTTACATAACCTTTTTAGCATGCTTTCTGACTGTTGTGGAGCTCCTTTGAAATAACTGTGGTAGACATGAAACTTGTGTACAGGTCTAAAGAGACATCGATCACTTTCCAGCTAAATTACATGTTTAAAATGTCTGTATTTGTGTCATGAGTTGTATTGTGATTTTATTGATTTTGTGTTGTTTTCCAATGTTGTTGTTGTTGCTGTTTTCAAGACATAGTCAATGGAAATGCTTCAAATGACACATTAAAGGCCATTGCATAGTAGTAGGCCTTCATTGCTTGCTAAACTCTGACCCCTTCGGACAGGGTGTATCCACAAATGTCCAAAGTGATGCCTAGCAAGATCACACACTTTAATAATCAGCGGAACCAGAGTTTTGTAAGTGTTTAGTGCTTCATGTTCGCTTTCTTGTGGGGCACTATGCTTTGCTGAATGGCCTCAGCTTGGCGTATCTGAGCTCATAGGCTGGAAGTTTATCACGAAGCAGCTGTTTTGGCAAATGTTTCAGAATAGTCACTTTGAAAGTTGCATGAACAATATTTTACAAAACGCTGTGAAAACTTCCAGGGGTGATGTTGTTAGCGACAGCTGGACCTAGGTGCTGCTGCTGCWGCAGCRGCRGCGGCGGCGGCAGYGGCAGAGTGCTCCGGGTTGGCCGCTGGCTGCAGGCAGGGTGCGTGTAGGGCTGCCCTCCCTCCCTGCCGCTGGCTGCCTGCTGGAGAACACGCAGGTTATTCCAATTCCCAAGAATCCTGCTTTGGATAATGTGCTGAACTAACCAAAACAAAGCCTGTATATTAATTTTTGGCTCAAAAGGCTCAATAGTATTCATTTGAATGAGTACAGTTGTTACCAAAGAGGAAAATAAGATAGTCTGTATTGAGGGGAAGCACTTCATAGCAAAGAGCAGCGCTTAAGAGACTTAATTTTCTGTGCAGCAAGAATGAATATTGTCCTTTATTCTTTTGAATGTAGTCATAATGACAATTTGCACACTTAACTTATGACAGAAAATCCACTTTTGCAGCATTTGGTGAATGTTTTGCTTAAAAGTGCAGTAATTAAATATTAATGTGCTGTTCTAAAGTGCTATTTGTTTCTTATTTGTTATGTTCTTGGAAAATCAAAAGGGTACGAAAAGGGATTTCCAGATGAACAGTAGCATGCTAATCAATTCKCATTGATTGTTACTTTTATACTGTTAATGAATTTGCTCTCCAATTAATGCGTTCTATGTCTTTTACTCTGCTGTAGCATAGAAAATGTAATAATATATTGTGGCCATAAGACAACATTTAACTAGTAAACAGAAGTGGGGGAACACTGTAAGCAGTTTTCTACTAACAGTAGTTTTTCCAGGTTGTATTGATGCCAATAACACTTCTGCTTCCCAGAAAACACCTATAATTCAAATAGTGAAAGCTGCGTACAAACTCAAATAGAAAATCTAACAAAACCTACAAATCTGTGGCATAAATAAAACTCACGCCCATGCGGTAAGCATTTTCTGGAACATTTTGGAATGATCTGCCCAACTTAATGAAGGCTTCATTACTGCTGAGTAACGCAGTTGTCCCAAACGCAYGGCACTAATGTCTTTGAACCACAGCCCCACCTCCTGTTCTGCTTTCTCCATACATTTATTTGTACACAAGATGTATAGTGTTATTTATTCCAAATAAGGATGTGGATTCTCCAGTGCCTTGTAATTGTGTGTTTATTTACACTAGACAAAAGAGGTGGAAAATCCTCGGTTAGTAGGGTTTTATATCCGTTTTGTACTGCTGAAAACACATCACACATGATGGAAAGCAGCAAGTAAGCAGACCAAAGGACTTATTTGGAGTGCCCGGACTACCTCTGTATTACAGGCATTCRTGTTGTTATTTGCCTTATTTAACAAAGATAGATCAAAATGCAACCAGGTCCTGAACCCTGTGTTTAGGTTTAGGCACATAAATATCCTTGCTGAAGACCATTTAATTTAGCAAGGGGTCTCCTCCCATGCTTACTGTAAGATACRTATGTAGGCTGATTTTCTTCATGTTCATTAAAAACAATTACCAGGTTTATTAAAGTACCTACTCACTCTRTTGTATCGAACAAAAGACTAATTTTGAGCTTGGTACGTTTGTTAGCTACAAATAAAACAGTGTTTGCTTAGGTAGCAGAAGTCAAGTATATAATCAGTTTATTTGATACTCATCTGATATTTCTGGATATTTTGAGTTAGCATCAGTTTTGTAGAGGTTGGATAGTCCTGTAAAAAATGTATAGCTGTATAGTTTCCAAGTTGAGATGAATATCAAATGCCATGGTGTAAGGTGGCCCAGTGTGTTTTACAGACCATGTATTGAATTACTTGTTCATTTGCTATCTTTGGGTCTGTTCCTGCTCCATTTGAAGTCAATGAGAGTTTTGTTTGGAAGTTGCTATTAACAAAAAGTGGCTAGACATCCAGCAGTCTTATAAATGAGCCTTTTGTAACTTCTTGATCCCAGGTTGTCTAGTTTTTAGTCACTACATTTTATACTTGTGTAAGTGAAAACATTTTTTTCATGCTGCCCAGTGTTCACTAGAGAAGATTTTAGGAAGCTAATTCTGCAAATGTGTCTTCAGTYGATATGGAATATCAAGAGTTTTATTTTCAGTTAACACTAAGCAGTTATTTTTTGGTGAGGGGAGTCGCTAAGACCATTCTTTTAATAAGGTACAGATAGGAGTTTACTCTTTTTATAGACAATACAAAGCAGTAAAACCTGCCTCTCCCAAAAAATTAAATAAGTACCTCCTTTTATCTCCCATCTCCTGTACAGTTAACTCTACACCAGTCTACATCCTGCACTCTGTGCTTAATTTCTTTCTTTCAGCTCTAAGGCTCTTTCTACCTGGAACGCTCGAAGTCCAATTTGCCACCTTCACCTAACTTACGTCTTTGTGTTGTTTCCCATTCTGCCTTCCTCCCAGCCCCAACTCACAGTTGTTGCCTTCCCCTCACTGAGATCCCATCTAAAAATTTACTCTTTCTGTGATGTTTTAAGCAGTGAGCGAACAATAACAAGAGTACTAACTACAGCCCGCTCTGTTCTCCTGGTTTCACAGCCTGTTCTTTCTTCCTGATGCCTGTTTTTTTAGGCTGTAAGYCCTTTGGGTCAGGAATGACTCTTATTGTTCGAGATTTTTTTCTTATGGCACTGAACAAACTGTATGTGCTAAACATAATTATAAATAATAGGAAGAGCAGGCTTTTCATGGCCATAATACTTTATAAACATCAACTGAAAAATAATGCTTTAAAAATATGTCCATAGTGCTATGCAGATATTCGTCTGATGGATGTAACGTACCACATCCTCGTCTGGCTTTAGTCTGCGGAGCTCCACAGGCTTTGCTGCTTTTTATAGCAGATGAGAATCTGGCCCATCATTTCTGGCTTGTAGTACACTCCATCACATTTTAAAAGAATAATTACTTTTTTATCCTTATACATTGGTTTTGTCTGATAATTGAAATTTGGATGTACCAGTGCTTTCATATTTCCCCGCTGAGGACTGCTTGAGGATGCAAGCCCAGCTGCTCAATGCGGGTAGATAACAAGTCTTCAGGCTTTCCTATTAGCACCCAGACCTCTGCAGTTGTGTTACTCTGGGTATGATTTCCATGGGAAGCCGAGGGGTAAACGGCAGAAACCTTGCTAGATTATTGGAGAAGGATTCAGGAGAGGACATGCTGCATTTCACATTCTGTGTGAAAATTCTGAGGAAAATACCAGGTTTCTTAGAACTGACAGAAGAAGAAAAATATGGTCCATTAAGCAAAAAAAGACACAGAAGAAACATAGGCTACAGGAATATCTTTCTTGTCATCCATATATTAGCGACAGTGTCACACTCAGCTCCACACTACTCTCATTAGAGAAAGCAACTGTTTAATAGCAGGCTTTTTAACCTCATAAAACAAATTATCCCATTTGCATCTTATTTTTGACTAGGAAGCACTGTTTCTGATATTTTTTGGTTTATTAAAACACAAATAAAAAGATTCCCAGAAATTGTTCACGGTGTATATTTACAGATACCTAAATGTCTGGTTATAACTTTATTAACAATAGGAATAATAAAACATAATCAATAGAAATAAAGAAAAACTGATATTATGTACAGCTAGAAAACAGGGAGGTTAAATTTTGTGTGAGATAATAAGTATCTCATCTAACAAACTGATTGAGCTGTAACTTTGAAGTGACATCCTCACAAAATGAGATTTCGAAGAAAATGGTGTTTTCTGTGAAACGGAAAGGAAATTTCCGTTGTATATGGGCTAGTTAGCTGCAAAGCTAATTCCAGTGGAAAACCATAACCTCTTTGTGAAAAATGGAAAGTCGAAGAAGGAAAAGGCTTCTTTGATTTCGAATGAAACTTTTCTTTTCGGCAGCACTGCCGTGCTGGTTTAGGGGAGCTGCTGCTCTGCTCCGAGGAGCTGGCCACGCTGGCTGGCCTCTCCGGGCTCCCGCGCCGGCCGAGCCCCCGCGGTGCGTTGCTGGCCGATGCACCTTCCCAGGGACACGGTCCTGCTGGGAATCCAACCCAACCGGATAGCCAGACCGTGAGACCACCAAACTCCAATCTGCCAGGCGTACGGGATGACGCATGTGGCGACCGTCTCGTGTTGGGTTTTGAAAGATGGGGATCTGGCGGGAGGGAGGCCTGTTTTGTAGTGGAAAGCTGAATGTTTATTCAGAAAGCGGATACTCTTTGTAAATATTTTGGGGCTGCTGAAAAGCACTGCTCTATTTTACAGATTTGTCAAAAAATGAGTAAATCAGTCCTTTATAGAAGACACTCTGTTCGCACCATTAGCAGCAGGGCTACTGACTGATCTTCTGTCCATTAAAATCAATATCAAGACACTGATTAAGCTTGCTAGTGCAGGCTGAGGCCCCAGGAGAGCAAAAATGGACACTTCTTCTTTTATACTCAAGTAATAATCCATGTAATTTCTGAATGATCTGTGGATAGCTAGAAATAAATTTATATTTGGGGAAAAGAATGAATGAATTGCAACAACAGTGAAATGAACATGATGGTAGTTATTAATATTATGTGAGAAACCTTTTATATGTTTTTTCAAAGATAAAAATGCATGATATAGTTACCTATATTCCTCTCTTACAGCTTAGTATCTTGGCTTTCCTGGTATCTTATTCAAACAAACAAAGAAATAGTATGTTAGTGACTTAAGCTGACTGCATTTTATCCTCTTAGGAAGGTTTTAACCTGCATGTGTGCACCAAAGGCTTGGATATGCATGTATCTTGGGAAATGTGACAGTAGGAATGCAATTTAAACTTATCCTCAGAGATTCTGTATGTATTTTTTAAAAAATAAATTAGTTCCAATGCAGCAGTGGTGGTCTCAGCAGTCAGGAAACACTTAAAATTATGCAGGAGGGACCAGAAATCTTTGCTAGGAAGCTTTTTGTTACTATTTTTTGWTTCTCAATAAAGATGAGCCACAACTGTGAGTACTTAAAACTAAAAACAAAATGAGAGGGTTGTATCTGACAAAGCCACACAACTTCTTAATGTAGCCCAGTCATTCCGTGTGGTTGTTTTCACATGTTTCTGACCAAAGAAAGACTCCTTTGTGACTRAGCCTGGTTTGGCTGAATGGCAGTGCTGGACAAACAGAGGATGAAGGTAGTATCTTTTTACACTGAGTATGTTTTGATTGCTTCGAGCTGTGATCACTTCTCATTGTGCCTGTCACTTGAAATCTGTTAGGGAGAAGCTGGTGGCCTTCCTCATCATTTGCGTTGCCATTACGATGCAGTTTGGGAGCCAGGGTACCGTGATGACCTACAATGAAATGAAAAATGTATGYACCACAGATGGATAGACCAGGAGGACAACGCATCGGTCAAGCAGGCGTATGCAGGGTTCTAGTTAAGGAGCCATCTCAGCAGTGRGCTCTCCACGTACCATTTACCATATACCATTTATCTCCCCGTTTCTATCCTTGCGCTCTTTGCTTAGCTCACTGAGAAGGTTTTGGTGAACCTTTTCTGACGTGTGGGAGTGGGCAGATTGCCTGAGCCTCCTTGTACGTGGGTTTAGATTTTGCTCTGACACTGCTGGCAGGTGCCTACCTGCTTGTGATGCACCAGCAGCAAGTTGATTCTTTCAGCATTATTGRCTACTTCTGATCAGCCTCCGTCTGATCGGATCTGTGCTCAGCTAGCCGCCTACTAGCACTCAGGTCTGTGGATTTTAGGTGGAAATGACATAATTTGAATGCTTTTGTGCTTTTTTGTCTTAAAACAGTAAATGCAGTAGGTAGTTGAACCTCAGTCCAGAAGAATAAACAAAATCTGGTGACAGAGATACTCTGGAGAAGACAATTATGTTAGTATGCATCCAAGAGAAGATACTTTTTGTTTCTGAAATAGTCAGTGAAGGAACCGTGTTATGTACGTTTTAAGGGGCAAATTAACAAAAACAAGTGGGTGTGCTTTTCTTCATTTTCGTTTGGCAAGGGGAGTGTAACATTTTCTGCAAGATGACGACCTTGAGTTAACTAAATGTCACCAATTTAAAGAGTAAATTATGTAACAATGTGCTTTGTCTGTGGTTAGGCCTGAAGATTGTCAGGAATTTCTTAGTACAAAAGGTGATTGTGTACTAGCCCGTTTACTAGCTCCCTGAAAGAAAACCACCATGATCCCAGCTGATCTGAATTAATATCACCACGTAGCCTCACGTCTTCGGATATACCAACGTGCTTGCAGCCAGCCCGCGCATCTTGAAAAGGCTGGGCAGAACTAGCCTTTTCACTGCGCAGGGAGGTCTACAAGGGCCATAGGACTGCGCTGTTCTCGCAGGCTGCACAATCAGTCTGCTGGTGACCCAGATGACAGGTCCTAAAAAGGAGTGAACCCTTTCAAAAGCTGATCATGCTCCATCTTAAAAGTGACTGAAGTTTTGCGGGTTTTGTCACTGCCACTGATTATGAGAACCTTTTCCAAATTATTGATAGGACAATTGTACGTATTTCCAGCATATGTGGATTAATAAATTCCTGGCTGTTTAGTACTACCGCTTCTGCAACATCTGAGGTAAGACAGCTTTGGGATAACTCTGATAAAGGAAACCACAGATAATTGCTGTTGCTTCCGGACCTGCCCTGKCTTTTGTAGATCCACACAAGGTAGCTCTTTACGACACTCTTCAAGGCTCTGCGTTCCACAAAAACTTATTAGCTTGGGTGCATGGCTGTGTGAACATGATTACATACTATGTGGTAGAAATGCAATCTTTTTTTTTGTTGTTTTTAGAAGTATATAAGTAGCAATATCTTGAACTAATTACAGCTGATGTAAAGCACATTTAAAGAAACCCATTAGAGGRGAATTAGAACTAGAGCAGATTAGCTATTCTTTAATGGCCTTGACTGTAGATCTTTTGATGCCTTGGTAGCCTTTCTAACATTCATTGCTCATCTGTCTTGACTAAATGACTGAGAAGCTTCTTTAAACTCACAGGCTGGYTGTAATGTGAAAAAAATCGCTGTTTTCAGCTGAAAAAATGATTATGTGGAAAGGTAAACCATGCTGTGTTCTGTATTATATATTCTTAGTGAGATTTAAAGCATTATTTTACTGCTCAATGTGACTGTATAATAGAAAGAGCAATCTCTAATATGCTTCCTTGGAGCTATTAATTATTTACTTTCTTGAAATACTGATCATGACTTCCCTTCTTACAGACTTTCTTGTCTCTGTCTTTATTTTTGTATGCTTTGCAAATGCCTATAAATTCATTTTCACCGAAAGGGGAAATAAGTAATTTAGACTATTGCAGCTGTTTCATAATTAATTAATTTCAATTTAAAACAATCAAGTAGTGCCCATTCATTGTTCTGTGTGTCTTTCAGAGGCATTAAGATTCACAATATCAAAATAAGTTCCAGATGGAAATGAATGTTTTATAATCACAGAAAAATGTGTTTTTTTGTCTAAAACCTCTAAAGTCTTTCCCTGATCAAAATAGAAAGTATTATGCTTAAGCACACTTTTCAAGTTTTGAACCACTACCTTAAAGTTATTAAAAGTGCCAATTTGAAATGCTATATAGGGCATTAATTTATAAATAGAATATAGAGTGAGAGAAACATTGATGCAGGACTATTTATTCAGTTGTTTCATCAAATACTCTTGGCATCTGTTAAAATGTAACAAGGCTTAGCACATTTTCCCATTTTTGGCACTGTTTTCTAAGAAAAAGAGAAATATTTGCAATGGTAAATCATCTCTTTACTAATAAATCAATAAATAACACATTCTCTTAAGAAAAAATATGGTAAAGTGAAATGAAAAACATTGAGCAGAAGGAAAGATGGTCAAAATGGTACACTGAGAAATTCTGTATGTTCCTATAYTTTTATAAATATTAGGGTTTGCAGATGAACTTTTTGCCCAGCGGTTTGGAATAAGAAGAAAAAGTCTTTTCTGTACACAAAGGACAGCTATGTAAGAGGTTTATATTACATAAATGTTACTGTTATTGGAGATGGCCCATTATAAAGAAGAACCACTATATATTCGGAAAGCATTTATAAATAATGAGATAGATGCTACAGTATGTAGTCCTGACTTGGACAACTTTCTCTTTGAAGTCAATTGAAGTTTTGCCTGAATAAAGGTGGAAGGAATTAGCCCAGTCATTATTATCTGAATTACATCAAGAGTTGACTGCTAAACAATAAAATCATGATTCATAACATAACAGCTTCACTTAATTCTTTTGTAGTCTTAATATAYCTCATTATATGGTACTTCTGTTCTTTCCTCTCTGTACAGTATTCAAATTAATAACAACCACCTTTACATAACTGTTGGTTAGACATGTTTTGCTGCCTTAGCAAGATCAAAGGATTTTATATACCCTTTTTGGATAGATACCAAAACCAGGGTGATCAGTCTCTTCTGTAACCATTAAGTGCAGCGTAAATACTGTAGGGTACCCAGTTAGACACAAGTTATTTGCCAGATGCTGAGAGCATCGCAGGTTGTCAAGAGGCTCCCAAGTTTGTGGGACAGTCCATAACTGATTAGGGATTAGTGGTGGCCTGCCACGAGCTGCCTGYACCGCATGCGGAGTTAAGGTCCAGATGACAAAAAGTCTTCACTTCCACCCAGATACCCTTGGTGGGAAGGAGATGGTGATGGGTGCTGGTGCCCTCCTTACGGGAGGAGGCTGTAAAGGAATGGGTGTAGAGTGAGTGAGGGGAGATACCGAAGCAGAAGGGGAAGGAGAAGGAGATAGAAGGGGAAGCAGGAAAGGGCATAAGGGAAGGAGACTGACGAGAACAACCCAAGAAAAGTGACCTTCAAAACAGCTCTAATCTGAAGCTGGAGTTAACCCCTCATCAGGAAGTCATCTGTAGCCTTAGGGCTGTAAGAATTCCTTTTATCTAGAGATGTAATTGAAACAAGATGTGTAACAGCTGCAAGATGTCGAGTTTGTCAAAGTAACTAGAAAAATGAGTTCTACGATACACTAATACATGGCAGTGTAACCTATGGTTTTTAAAAAAAGGAATAAATTATCATATGGGTTAAAAAGAAGAAGGAAAATCACCAAATAGAAAAAGTTGCAGGTAATTCTGGGGCCTGAATGATTTGAACTTAAACTACAAGGTTTCCCAGAAGATGAAACACACTGCCTAAACTCTCACCTCAGGAGAACTGATAGGATAGCAAAATTCCTGATGTTCCCATCTTAAAAGGTATGGACGGGACTGAAATGGACATTCATGGCCTGGAATGACTGATTCACTGCATTGCCTTCAGGAGAGGGTGGCATCTATATTATTTTACCCTTCTGSCTGTTACTGATGTTTTTACTCATGTGCATTACTATGGTACTTTGCATTTTTAATTAAGGACCAGAATTTGCTATGCTAGATGCTGTACAGACATGGAACAAAAAACTGGCTGTGAGCCCAAAGATTTTGCATACAAAGTGAAAGACAAAAGATGATGATGAATATAGGCAAAATTGGTCAGAAAGAAAAGGAAAAGAATATTTTAATCACCCAAATAAACAGTGGTCACGGCAAATCACAGCCTGACTGTTTTGCCGAATGTTTGAATGTGGGCATGATGGCAAAACAAGGACCTCAAAAAGAACAATGAAGCTGTTTATGAGGGGCTCCTCCCAAGCATGAGTGACAGCACGGGGATACCCTGAAGGTGTTAGTTAGAAACTTGGAGAGTGAATTGTCCTGATGGGCCAATTGAAGCCTAGAGTCAGCCTTTTTGTAATGACTTTTTTGTAATGACTTTTCATAATGATGGGGATAGGCCACAAAGGGCCTTGATGGTGAAAACAAATAGGAACCAGTGAAGAGCTGTAAAGAAAAGAGGGTCATAGTCAAAGCATCCTGCCTGGGAAATAATATTTGCAGCAGTATTCCAGCTGGAGCTGGTTCTCATCTGTGAAGCCCAGTTGTACAAATTGGTATACRTGTAGCAGCATAAAATTGCCCTAATACAAAGGTCGTTTTATATGTTTAGGTCCCACGGAGCCTCGGCCAGGGCCAGGGCAGACGGCTAGACTGGGCAGGTTCGATGTGCAGCACCTCCTGCTGTGTGATCGGCTGTCTCCCGTGCACCACTTAGGGCACTGGATCTGCTGGAGGATGCTTTTCAGGATGAAGCCAAGGCAGCTGAGGAGAGTTTCCTGTAACAGAGTTAACCTGAGTCTTGATTTAGGCCCTTGAACTGATACCCAAGGAAATGTCATGAGGGTGTGAGAGAGCATGTTAGGGCTGCCTGCCCGGAGATACAGGTAACCTCTCTCTTGCCTGGAAGTCCTTCCACAAGGGGCTAGGAGACAAATTCCTARGGCTTCAGCTTACTGAAATGCTGGTAACTATTGCGTATTATTCAAGGCATTGTAGCGCCTCATCAGAGTATGTGTGGCACGCATATGAKATAATTAAATAAACTTATTACAGTGCTACTATGGGGTATTGCTGCAGTACTACTACTCCAGATCAAAGCGAGTCTTGGCGCTCACACCTGGGTATGAGTCAAATATACCCTRTTTCCCACTTTCAGAGATGACTTGGAAACCTACCTCTCACTGAAGGCCTTAATGAAAATGGAATTCTGAATTTTGAATAAATATATAACTCAAGTGTTTTCATTTCCTCAACTCATATTCACATGCAAAACCGTGTAGTAAAATTTCAGTGGTGCTTACACTGTAATTTGGTTGGCGGAAGAGCAGTCATCTGTTAAAACTTAAGTCATCATAACTCATTAGGTGCTAATGTACCTGTTCTGCAGTACAGGAATAGGCTAGCTCCATTGAAATGCCGCTAGTTTGCCAGTATCCTCTCACCGTTGCCTCCTGAGGATTCAAAGTGCAGACAAGTTTTCTCACAATACACTTTAAGAGTATTCTGAAGTACTTGTGTTTATTTCAGCCCAGATATCTTTGCATACAGACTAGTACAGAACCAAAGTGAATCCAGAAGTCTGAGTATTTTTCCTGTATTTCCTCCCAGGAAGTCTCAGGAGTAAATATGATCGTGCGTGAGCTCGCAGATGTCCTGTGTATGTGCAATAAATCCAACATGTTCTGAACACACCGGCCTTGCTGCACCTGGTAATAAACCATGGTGATAAATCAGATGATCTGCACATGTATAATAAATCTGATGCACCTGAATGCCGGCRTACAGGATGGACATGCTGTGCATGYGCTGGCCATTTTCCAGGACTTCTGGGTGTCAGACTTCCACTGTGACTGGCTTGCCWGAAATGCCTGGCAAAACTACTGACTTCTTTGTCAGAATTTCCAGGACATGTCCAGGATGAGTGGGACATGTGGGAAACTAAGGCTTGAGCATTATTTCTCAGTGTGCCCATATTCATTCAGTCCAGGATGCCATCCTGATGGTATAGGCAACTCCACATCCATAAAGGTGCTCTTTCTGCCAGCTTAGGCATTTTTGCAATACCTCATATCCTTGTAAGTTCAGATTCATTCCCTGTCTTTGTACAGATAATTGTATGTGCCAAGTGAGTTTGCTAATCACTTCAGACCACTTGTATCCTGAGTACCCTCTCAGTCATGCCAGAATGTTTTGTTTTGTACAAAATAATTCACCAGGTGAGGGGCACAATGACTAGCCAAGTTAGCAGGACTCAGTTGGGAAGTGGGACATCTGGATTCAGTTCCTGATCTGGTTAATTGCTCAAGTATTTCTAGAAAGCAGGAGAGCTTTATCTGGAGAGCTCTGAATGCTTGAGGACCTTCCTGAGGGAGATGGTGGTCAGGTCTCTCAGGCAGGAGGGATCCGCTAGCCCCATGTGTTGACTGAGGGTTCTTCTCCCTGCTGTGACACACCAATATAGGGGCATCTGGGATTCTTTCAGATGCTGGCATTAGTCATGCTGAACTCAGGAGATCATCATTTGTCAAGKATAAAAATTTATTAGAGCTAAGTGGTTCTACACATACAGCAGACACTAGTCAACACTAAACAATTAACACCAGACAATCTGCAAGTGTAACAAAGCCGAAAGTATAGTAAAGCTAGAAATAGAACAGAACTAAAAATACATGTACATATCCAGAGCTCTAAGGTTAAGCTAGGGATGCGTGGTACAGTGACCATTCTCACCCTTTCCTTGTCCTTATGGGCCATCCCTCCAATATAGCTTTCCCCAGATTGTTCTTACCATGCTCGAGCTGTACCCAGATGATTCATGTTCTCCCTGGCAGCTGCCATCAGGAGTGTCCCGACTGACGGGTAGATTGTTGAGTCCGCAGGCTAGGTGATGGTGAGTCCAAGTCCATACAGCGGTATGTGGCTGACTTTCTTTTATTCTTCTTGGGCTTAGTTCATGATCCAATCAAACAAAGCTGTACCAYGGTTACCCAACAGAACAGATGGCCCCAGTCAAAAAACAGCACAGATACCAACAGAGAACAGTATGGATGTTTAACAGAGAACAGTATGCATATAAACAGATATCAGTATGGATGTCCAACAGATAACAGCATGCATGTTCAACAAATAAGCCAGTATCTAGATGTTTGCAGTGTGAATCTGTGGTGTCACTTCCCCTTTGCTTACTAGGTTTTCTCAGCAATCATGGGGTCACTGAAGGGCTACAGTAACCCTGCAATGTGGTGACTCCAGCCATGGTGTACCCAAGGTTCCTTAGTTCTTGGGGAGCACCTCAGAGCAAACCGTTCTTCTATGGGTTACACGGTCCTGAGTGCTACACTTGCCTGTGCAGGGCTCATCACCTACATCTGAGGCTGGTGAACTTCAGGTCACATCCGAAATTACAAAATGGGCCAAGGGTTGTTCTCTGGTCTTGCACAAGCCACGTCCATACAGTAAAATCAAATGGTAGCCTCACGCGGACTATCTGTTGGAAAAGTTTCCTCAGCCTGCTAAACCCAGGCACCGTGCTGGGCCAGACCCCATGCTAACCAGATATAGCATGGACACCAGTGCCCACCAGCCCRTGCCCTGGCCCTAGCTGGTTTGCTAGTACAGGTGTAGCCGCCATCTTCTTGACACAGAAAGCTAGTATTTAAAAGGAAGGTATCACGGCACCGCTTTTGTAAAGCTGTTACTCTCTTTTGATTTACTTACCTATCAGATTCTGTGCGTTTTAGGGTGGACAGGGACTGAACTAAATGATTCAGATCAAAACTGAATAACTTTATCCAAGTGTTTGTTTTGGAAAGAGGAAAATAGGGATTGTTTCATTTCAACTGAATATTGGTTGATCCKTGTAGAATTAAACATTTTCATAGGTGAACAAAATATTCTGGAGTAATAAGAAAACTGCTTATCTTTTTAGTCATCTCTTTACTGAAAAAAAGTAGGGAAAAGATAGAGCACAACACAAAGATTTATCCAAGAATGACTAAAGCAAGAGATCCTTTTCTGTTTCTTTCTGTTCCACGTAACACAGCTCTTCTAGAGCTTGCTCATGAACCATTGCAATTAATGGAAGATTTTTTTCTTGGCTGGACTGGCAGCAGGAACAAGCCTCATTGAGAAATGGCAGCAGTAGGTTTGCAGTTCTCATGGGATCAGTGCTTTCTTTACCCCACTTCTACATTCGCTTGAGAGGAAATGGACCTCAGACCTGTGACGGTGGGAGACTGATTTTCAAAAAAATAAAAATATTTCCCTTTTTATTTTCCCTGGGAAATGAGCCTTCTTTACTAGCATGATATGTGCTGCATGGAAATGAAGCTAGAGTTTGTACTGGATTGTAAATCACTGCACTTATGTGTAAAAAAGGAATACATTTCAGAGCAAAGATGCTAGCAAGCTTTTAATAAACCAGAAAGTGTTTAAGATATTACTATTCCTGATCAAGTTATACCTGTGCATCCCTAGGACTTTCTCGCAGTGGTTTTCTGTTCCAGTTCAGGACACTGCCTTTAAGCTAATTAGCAATTCTGAGCAAAGTTGGAGGGAATTCATGTTTTTCTTCTGCTGGATGACATGCTTATCAAGAGAACTACCTCCAGTCTGATACAGCAGGCTGCCAACAGACTTGTCACAATTTATGAAGAGGGTTTGTGGTGGATATGGGAATATATAATGAAAACCACATCCACCAATTATACACCTACATTTCATTTTAGAGTCCAAACARTGGATGGCTTTCCTTTTGCAAGAGAGATTTCTCAAATCAAAGCAACTCATAGTAGAAATACAAATTAGGAAGGAAGCTTTGAGTAGATCTTTAATGAATCTCTGGTACAATGATATAGTGAGGCATGACACATTCATGAATATGATCTACTTGCAAAGATTCAACTTTGAGTGATAGAACAAAAGTAGCAAAACCAAACACAGGACATGTTTGGGTCCAGTCCTCAGTATATGCAGTGTCAGTCTTTTCCTGATAGGTAAGGAATACATCTGAAGCTTTTCTTAATGTGTGTAGGTTTTAACACCAGAAAATAGCATCAGTTTTATTTTTACTCAAGTGAACAGAAATTGACCTTCTCTTAATAATGGCAAGGCGTAGAAAAGGATCTTTGAAGTAACTGTGGACTTGTTAAACAGAACTCATATGGTGAAGGAGTGGAGCCTGCTTATGACACATTCAGCAGCGTTGCAGATAGAGGGGTAGCAACCGCAGCTTAGGGAGCTATTTGCATTAAAGAAAATCACTGGTATTGAAGCATTTTGTTCCAAGGACACAGAGGAACAGAACTGATACTGAAGAGAAAGGGTGTCAAAATTAATTTTGCATCATTTTACTGACAATACTCAATTACCATACAGTTGTTATGGGCTAGATGCAGAATAAGTTACTACTAAAATACAAATAGTAAAGATATAAAAACAAATTATATTATTACTAATCTTGGGGTTGTATTAACCTTAAGTGATGCTTTGTGATATTTAGTACTACTTGCTTCAAAAGTCCCATAAGCAGGTCTGTATGCAGTTCAGCTGTGTTCATATGGAATAGCATCTGAGTTCATCAGCACTGCCACACGTTTTTGTCAGCAGGCAAGACGAATTATCTTGGGCTTAGCATCCTGTGAATACAGCTATGTTCCTCCCAGATGTAAGCTCATAGGGCTGCATGGTGCTGTATATGAAGCCCCAAGCTGGGGGTCTCCCTGCCCTACTATGCCACATCCACATGCCCAAAGCCTCTCAGGAGGACATGGGCCAGGTAAACCTAGTCTGCAGGCACACACTGCATTCATGCAATGCCAATGGAGTGGAGTTAGTTTAAGAAACTGTTATATGCATTTCTACTCCTTTTCTCACCGTTCGACACCTGACAGGCTCAGGACAGAGGTGGACCCAGATTTATCTGTGAGACTGTATTTTGATGTGTGATTAAGTATCAGTAACTTATTCACTGTAAAGTACTTCATACACGAATGCATCTAAATCTGAAGTCTGTTATCTAAGGTGTGTGGTTACTGAGAAAGTCAGTCAACAGACATAGTTTCATTGTGTATGGAGAGTACAAATGAAGGGAGCACAGAAGAATCTTAGGTCTCCAATCTAAAGAAAAAGCAAGCAGCTCTGGAAGGTCAAAGTACGGAAAGRAATCCACAAAAGGATGCTTGTTAGGAGACTGGAGATGTAACCTAGGTTGGAAGGTGAACAGAGTACTAACGCTGTACTAGCTGCCTATCTGAACTAAAAATCACTTTCATTATTCTTGTCATCTAGTATGCCTAATGATCGCTACATCAGCCAGAAATACCTCTGAGTTGTTTGGAGACTGGAGTTTGATTTTGTTTGTTTAACCAAGCAATGCAAGTTTATGTTAGAAGGTTGATTTAACTGGTTGTGTACTACCAAAGCAGATCCCAACTTCAGTCTTTACAGAGCCTAAGTTAGATGCAGCATAAAGATTTACGTGCATAGTTGGGCAGAATTTACTTATCACAGACCAAAATCCAGAAACCCCATTTAACCCAAGTAGGCACCCAAGATGCCATCATTTTCTGGCAGAAACACATTTAAACACATCTACAGTTTGCTGTTTAGTGTCCTATAGGAAGTTGACAGACTTGTTGCCCCAGTACTTAAGGGTCTGGAGAAGTCCAAGATACATTGTACCCATGTGCTGTCTGTACTGTTGGTGCATCATGCACTTTACAGCCTTTCGATGACAGAACCCAGTGAAGTTAGGACTGGAAATCAGGACTGTGTTTTTCCAGTTGAATATTTCAATCTCCCAATCCCATGATTCCTGTGTTCTCATATCTGTAGTGGGGTCAAGCTCCAGGAAGAGTGGTGAAAACCAAAAAAGCCTTCACCAAAGGCTTTTTTGGTGTAGTAAACRGTGCATATTCCTTGAATTGATGGATGTACACCTTGTGCTGGGAAGATACTTGGATCTAGGTGTCCCATTTTCCAATGCTGATGGTTTTTAAGCACTAAGATGCTATGAAAATAGTGAGCTCAGATGCATCTTTTGGTTTTCTCTTCAAAGAGGGTTGTCCCCCTGATGCCCAAGTGAGTGCATGGATAGGACTCCAGCTGTGAGTCCTAGTTTCCCTGTGGAGTCTTATCACAGCAAAAATACAAGTTCTCTTTGACATTTTCTTTTGGCAGGCATAGGGTTTGGCTCCCAGCTTAGCCTGCTGGGAATTGAGAATCTCATTGTTGGGTGTCGGATTCTCCCCATCCACAATATGGGGAATTTTGGCACCAAAGACAGAACTGTGAATTCCATTTCTGGAGCTGGGTGTCTAGCAGATCACCACAGTATCTGAGTCTTTTAGAAGAAGGTCTATACCTTTATATCACTATGTTCATTAAGTTCAGTGCTTTTCCACCGTATTAACTGAAGCCAACTGCTTCTTTTGAAGCCAGTTTACTTGCTCTGCAAAGACTGGTAAACATTGCTTCAGAGAAGCCAGGAACATTCATTTATCTTTTAGTTTCTTGGAGAAAGCATGTTCACCCCTAAGATATACCCAGTTTTGTTGTTACTACCAAGAAGTTCTAAAAAGACAGAAGAGAATCCTCATCTAATCTAATCTGTTTGAGTATCTCTGCAGAGCCCATTACTGGTGTCTGAGTGACAAATGAAGGTCTGGATTGCACCTGCTAGGTATGTGTCTGGGGAAAAGGCATGTACAATGCATAAGGGTAAAGGCATGTGTGTTGTCATGCTCTCATGCAGGAACTATCCTCTGTTCAGTATTTTCTGGTTAGACAAAATAATTCCCAGTAGACAGCAGGTCTGATTTCTAAAAGAGTATCAATAACTWTGGGGTTGCCTATATGTGAGCAAGCAAAATACGTGAGGATGTAAGCTGAAAAGCCTGCTGTACAGTCTGCAGGGTGCTCACATTGGTATGTGGAAAATTACACACGTATGTGCAGCTATTTAACAAAATGTGCTTATATAGATGTAAAATATAGCTAATGTCATGCCCATATCAAATTATAGGCATTTCTTCAAAGAATGAGAAATGTCACTGTATAACATACCAGTCAAAATTAGTGGCTTCTATCTAAATTTTGAAGATAGCCTTTATCTGTAATTCCCTCATACTCCTCAACCTGCTGCAGACATGAGCATGACGCACAGATTTCACTGTTAGCAGCAGCAGATGACTTCCTTCTAGAAAGACGATGGGGACAAATAAGTGTCCTGTTCTGTTCCTTTCAGCAGGAACATCTCTATCCGGTCCTCCTGCAGCCTCTAGTTCCTCAGGACCTGTCACACCAAGCAGTGCTGATGAAGCAGTGTGAGATTTCACCTGTAAAGTTTAACCTACTCTCCTACAACCAGCTCTGAACATCACCCATGAAGTGTCTGGCTGGTTGAGCTTTCTGCTGCCTGTATTAGTTTTTTACATAAAATCTATTTACCGCAAAAGGCTAGGACCCTGTGTAGGACTGAGTTGTGCCTATCAGGTGTGACCTCAGGAGTAAAGGAAGATGAGCTTACAAGGTTTTCTGGGGGTGACATCCTGCTAGAGTGATGATGACTGCTTGAGCCCAGGCCTCCAAGTAACTCCCTCCAAGAAACTGGCAACTTGCCACTTTGAAGGGAGATGCAGGCAGCCCCTAACAGCAAATGAGGTCAGCTGTTCTCCTGCTGCCCTTCACCACGTAGGAAAGCCATAATCAGAGAAAGCAGCCTTTTGGAGGAGAAGGAGAAGGGAGAAAAACTCCCAACGCTCTCCAGGATGTTGGAAAGCATCATTAGTCCAACTACCAGGAAAAATGGGGGAATGGAAGGAGACATCAGATTTTACACCTCCTGTCTACTCTCAAAACAGGCAGGAGAGGATGGGTTGTTGAAGAAGATTAGTTGCTCTCAGCTATCTGGCCCCTGGAAAAATGAGAGTTTCACAAGGGTAGCTCTAGCTCAGTGGAGCTGCTTTGCCACACTGTGCCCCTCACTTCCCACCTCCAATATTCAGTATTTTCTCATCAGCGAGAGAATAGCTAGGGAGCTGGGCAGCAGTAGAGCTTCCTCCTTGAACTTGGTGCTGTCAGAAGGCTTCTTAGCTCAGGAAGGTTTTTTAGCTGGTCATGTCTGGTCTCTCTGAGTACAAAGCAAAGCAGAGAATCTAGCAGCTAGCATGTATCCTCCCTAGACCCCAGCCTGCATTCACGGACTCTGGTTATTTCAGGAACAGAGTACAGYGTGACATGTATACATTAGCAAAATCAAGTCCTTATGCTGTTCAGGAAAATTTGGCTCTGAACTGTATAGCTAAAAAAGCTATCTGTCTGAGCTACTTAGAGTACTGCACAGTTTCTGCCAGCTGAATAAAACCAATAGAATTTCCACAAACAGAAAGCTTTTGACAGCAGTCTTTGAATTATGAGTGGCAAGGACCATTCTCTTCATTTTTAACTTCTAACCTATGATGTATAACATGGCCCTCATTTGAGGATAAGAGGTTAGTATCTTATTGACTTGGCTTTAAATTGCATTTCATTGTAATAAAGAGTATCTGTCATTTTTTTTCTTTGGAGCTAGATATACTGTATCGTATGAAATATTTGACTTTCATGTAGCCATAAGGCTAGACTTTGGAAAACATTCTGCTATGAAGCTAAGATGATAGTCAGTGAAAACATCCCAGGAAATTACGATTTTACAATTACGTTATTGGTAGTTTGATTTTAATACAGTTTTGCTGATAGCTACCTTTGTACTTAGGAATTGTAAATTAATTAGACATACTGTTTCATCTACTCAGGAGGCAGGAGAAGAGCTGAGCTAATAGCTACGAGAGTGCTGAACCAATTTGAGACTGAGGCTAAAATGACATGATAGAGCGAGAGGTTAGTTCTCTCCCAAGGTTGTCACTCTTGGTCACATTTTAATGTGAATTTATTGGACTGAAAGAGGTTAAAGAGGTAATTCTGCACAAGAAGAGAGAAATTTCTATCATAAAATGGAACTCATCAATACTCCCGGTGTCTATAGGGAGTTGTCAGATTCCATAATATTAACCATGTAATTAACAGGATATATAAAATGATGTGCTTTCAAATAATTTATATTTTAGATGCCTTTCGATATGCTAATACTGCTTTTTTTTTTTCTTTTTTTTCTTCCAGTCTCTTGGAATCACTGCATTCCCCCCCTTTTTTTCTTTCCTTTCTGTATAAAAACCCTTCACATCTATCAGAGAGTTCTAACTAGAGCTCATTCCCAAGGGTGACTTAATGGACAAAGTATGGATAAATCCACACGACAAATCCACTTTACAATATGGCACAGCTGGCATTCTCTGCTCAAGTTCAGCTCACAAATAAAGTTGTATGAAGATTGCATCCATGCAGAGTGCAGGTCAGCGCATATTGCTTCACTGTGTCCTGGAAATGACCTCTCCTACTGATGATGGTGATGCACCAATTTTTACATCTCCTTTACAGAGCAGTCAAGATGTGACAGGTCATTTGCAGGGGACTTTGCAAGAGAGTGTGCGCTTGATGTTGTTGGAATTTCTACTGYTGTTCAAAACCTCATTTTTTTCAGTATTTAGTGACCTGGCTTTGAGTACTTAGAGACTCCACACTGACAATTACCAGAACTCAGTAGTAGGTTTTATTTTTTTAATTTGTTTTTCTAACATCAGTMAGTTAGGAAAAAAAAAGCTCCCCTGAACAGTGGAATTACCAAAACTTGATTCTACATAGCTTTGTATCCTGTAGCACAGCAGCCCCCCTGCATAAGCTCTTTGCCGGTAATCGCAGCTCCCTCGCACTCCCCCTCCTTCAGCCTGGGCAGAAAGCACCAGGGGCCGAGGCAGTTTCGGAGATTCGCCTGAACTGCCTGGTTCCCCCGTGCTGATTGAGCAGCTGGCTGTGGTCAGCCGGCACAGGTACGAGTCTGAGCTGCAACCACCATGTAGACAGCTGCTGGCTTTCAGGAAGGCTTTTTAAAACCTATCAAATGGGGTTGAAATCGATTATCTGGTTCCAAGTGACTGCAGGGGTGGAGGGAGTAGGAGAGAGATAACTGATGGACTGACGTGATGCTCTTACACACTTTGCTTCTTTAGGAAACTGTGCTGATCATAAAATACGTATCAATCTAGGGGAAAGACCTGCGTTAGAAAATAAAATAAAACCTCCTTGTTCCAAAACCAAATTTACTTGGTAGAGGGAAAAAAAGTTCAAGCGGAGTATCTGGCGTGGAGCCCAACATAAATACTTGCAGGAAATTTCCTGCTGAAGTAAATTAGGCCTTTCAGAAAAGGCAGTCAGATGAGATAGTTGTTAGTCTGCGAAGGGCAGTTACCATGCCTACATTTGACTTTGTACAGCATCTAGCACAAGAAAAATCCTRACCTGTGATATTTACAGTTTAAATAAAAATAAAACTACAAAAACTGCAAGGGAAGGGAAGGATGAAGTTTGGACCTCAGTCTGAGGCAACTCTACACTCCCAATACGAATTCATTGCATAGCATTACGTAGACCACGCATTTATACTTACTCTGTTCTGGTTTCATTATWTGCCAAAATCTACACCTGCAGACCCTGTATGTCTGAATATAACAATGCTGGATTTATAAACTAATTTGGCTTCTTGATAGTCTGCTGATTACAATTCCCTGTGATTGAACAGGAAAATATCAACTCTAGTTGTAGGACCCTGTAAGTGTAGTGTAAGTGTAGATGCACGGAAGAACATGCATCTATTTACAGGTATCTGAAGTGTTTCAAGCTAGTTTGCCCTGCTTTATATAAGTAACATATGGGAAAAACTATTTCATGACCACTTGCCGTGTAGAAGCAGTCTTGTCCTATATCCTTAATGCTCACAACAGATAATTGTAAAATAATGGCTTTTTGACACGCTCTAATAACTAAACATATTTCTATCAAATCTTCACAAAGAACAATATTTTATAGCAACACTTGCAGCTTTTCAGAATAGAGCATTTTCTTCTTCTGTACCCTGGCCATGCTATTCTGAAAATTCACTTACATAACGTCTTATAGCAACTGAACAATAAAACATTTCCAGTCACCCTACAAGTTCATTTTATAATAATTTAAAACTGTCCATTACAACCAATAACTTTGGTGTTGAAAACCAGTACAGCAGTTATAAAGTCCTGGCATATAACTTTTCATGAAAGGCAATGGTTTTATCACAGCCCTGAACATGCAAGTGACCTGGGGCATAAAATTGCTGCTCAAAAAAATGATCTATCTCCACAAAATGCTCAGATATCTACTTATAACAATTACAACAATGATGATTTCACATCTTTTAGGCAGACAGTTTTAATCTGTAAAAGGTTAAGTATTTGACAGTTACTTGTTCTTACATACAGATTAGCTGCTTGAGGTTTAACCTTTAGATGTACTTAAGCAACTACTCTTTAAAATTTATTACGTAAAACCACCCAAATAGAAATGGTCTAATCACTTGCAAATAAAGGATACAGAAGGTCTGGGAGACTTTTCCCTCCTTTYTCACCAAATTGCTCAGCTAGCTTTTTTCCTTCTTCTCTTTTTATCTAAAAATATTTATAAGTATGCCACTTTAATTTCTACGGGCATAATTAAAGAATAAAAGGAGGATTCTGTGACTAAATACGGGGAATTAGTTATTTAGACTGAATAAGGATACTGCTTAAAAACATGATTATTCTTGCACATTGAATTCTGTTAAGTACCCGAAAAGCCGGGGAGAGCAAGGAAGAAAAGGTATGAATCTTCATGTGGCCTTTGCACTTCCCTGAGAGTGGAGACAGAGGAATTATTTATATAGTAGCAGAAAGAGCTCCAGATTTCTGTGGGTTTTTATTAATATTTCCCAAGTATCGTAAAACATGAGATGTTTTAAGCCTCTCACATGGAAATGAATTTAATTAAAAAGTATCATGTGGAACTCAGATGGGTATTTTTTTTCCTTTCAGGCTGGCATTTACACAGCTACAGGGTGTGAGTAGCAAGTGTTTTCTCCCTCACTTTTTCCTTGAACAAGCACATGGGAGKATCTGTGTCTTCCTTGCACATTTCTCACAGTCATGAACTTCTCCCCCTAAATGACCACTGGTTGGCCTGTGCCAATCTGGTTGACAGGACACCAAATTAAAACAGGCTACAGATTCAGAGAAAAAGATGGTCAGTGCCCAGGTGCTGGATCCGGCACCATTCAGAGCAATGAGAGTTTTGTTTGCTGGCTTGTGTTTTCCCATTGAAGTGGCAGGGATCAGATTCAAGTCTCGAACAGAGCGAGTTGCAAGAATTTATGAAAGCATAATTCAGAGTGCTCCTCAGGAGTCAGCTTTGCAAATGTAACCTGTCCAAGGGTACCTTTAATTTTGTGGTGGATGGCACAGGATCCCTAGGAATCTGACCCTGGTGGCATTGCAAGGGCCAGTCTTTATGGGGAAAAAAAAAAAAAAAAAAAAACTTTCTGCAAAAGATTCCTAAGATGCAAGTGTGATTTTGGGGCCAGGAGGAGACTAATCTTTCTTGTGGAGAGTGTGGGCAGTGGAAACAGTTCAGCGCCGTGACACTGGGTTTATGCATCTGTCTGTCACATGTAGGGAGCAGGTCCTGAGAAGGAGGCAATGAACAGAAAGGAAATTCCCCTTAGCTTGCTGGTGCCTCTAGGCTGATCTACCAGTGCTTGACTGTCTCCTTTCCTCCAAATGTGTTACCCTTTCTTTTCTGCTCTGCTTTCCCTTTGTTTTCCACATGCTGTGTTGCAACTGAGAGTACAGGGTGAGCCGCTCTCCCTGCGAGGGGTACATGCAAAGGCTCACGTTTTCCACAGAGAGGATGGCAATTCCTGTGCGGGTTGATTAAGTGCTTTGTACAAGATGCATTCATGGTGGGCTGATGAAGGAGAAGCGAAGCCTGCGTCCATACTGGGCAGCTCTACTGACCCACTCCTGTTGCACCACGTGCTCCTGTAGACCTCACCTTGGTCACTTGTGCTTGGAGAGGTGGGCGCTATCTGTGAAAAACCATCCCCAAGGATCCTCTCTGGAGGAATCTGAGGAAATCAGATAGTGGCAGGTTTTCTTCTTGCAGTGGCGCTAGCTACTGCGTTTTTATGCCCCACTTGCCTTGCGTCGTTATACGCGAGACTGCAGTAGGTCTGCCAGCTCCATAATAYTGTAGACCATTTCAAACCCATTAAAGTCTAATGGATTTCTAGTGGCTGTAAGTGTACTGTGTGCCAATTAGAATATTTAAACTGGGCAATAAAAAGAAGTTAATAAAATCACCTTAGAACTTGAAAATACGGTTACAGGTAATGTATTGGCTTTTCTTCAAGTATTTGAACAATAGGATAGTTTTTAAAAGAAAATTGATCTGTCATTTTTAAAGGCCATGCAATCTGCAGAAAAATGCCTTCTTTCCTTTTTTGGGTCTATTTTGCTATATATTTAGCAACCTGGTGAGTCTTTTCCCCCACGTATTATAATGAACTCCTCAAAACTGATAGTAGTGGAATCATCTGCTTAACTATATGTTTTGTTCCATATAGAGAGCAAGAACTTCAYTGGAGGTACAGAATACCAGTGGCATAAATATTTTCATAGTTGCACTTTTAAATTTTTTTCATCTTTTTTTTTCCTCTCTCTGTGATTGCCAGTAGCATCTAAACATGTATACAGGTATCTAAATTTCAAAATAAAAAAAAGCTTTCATGCAATTTCAAAATTTTAAAATGAAAGTAATGTGTGTTCACTTTCTTTGCTAACTGAAAAGTAAGTAGTACTATTTAATTCCTATACTTTTAGGTTTCTAGCAGCTTGCAATGTATTAAGTTTCAGTTAAATGTAAGAAAAATGCAGGCAGTGGAGGGCTATAAGCCAGATACACCTTAGAATAAACTGATAGAGCTCTGTTGACTATGATGGAAAAAGATTAGTTGGTTGATGATAGCTATGGATGTAGCCTACATCTTCATCAGAAATCACAAAATTCATATATGAGCTATAATTGTCATGTGTGGCAGCCATTATTTAGGTTAATTAAATTGATTAAAATAAATATTTATGTTTTAAGCAAAATAGTTCATGTCCTAATAAGATAACAGGCACATTTTACACATTCTTTTTTTTGCTGGATTTTTTTCCCTACAGATAATGATCTTTCCATCTCTGTTCCATAAATATGCATGTCATGTTCAAGTTTCTATTTAAACGCATGCATGAGTAAGTAGCACTGAATTTGATTAACTTCATTAACAATAAATAATGAAGAGTACTATTTTAACTATTTTAGGACAAATACTTACTCACCTGGTTAATGTTACTTGCTTGAGTAACTTTCTTCATCCTAATAAGATTGCACACAGGGGTAAAGTTACTCAAATATGTACGTGTAGATTCAGTCTTTTATTATGTAGCAACCTTTAGAGCTTTTACTATCTGGCAAGCAATCATTTACATCCTTTTAAAAAAATATTTATGGCTTCTTTGACTAATTGCTTCTTACATGACTTAGAGCCTTTTGCATTGGTACCATTTGTTAAAACACACCCAGAAGCAGGCACATCAGAATCATTTTTCAACTTTTTAGTGTCATTTTTATAGACAAATAACACTTGTAAATGATGGATAATATCCAGCAGAATGCTGTGTTGTATAAAATGAGCATGAAATATATTTGCTGGGAGGTAGAAGGTTAACTTGCCTATGAACTAATTGAGGAGCCTCATGGTAAATGCAAAGTGGTGCGTGCACGTTATAAACATGACCTAAACCAGCTAAAAAAAGGGCTTAGGTTAATTCAGTATTTGAATTCTTTTTTTGAGGGGGTGCTACCTGGTGTTTTCTTAAAAAAAAAGAAGTCTCCAAAAGCCCTAATGAATCCTAATGAACCCATAAAAATTGCAGAAGGAGAAAAGCAGTGTATTTAATAATATGACACATCAACTGATCACAGTCTAGGGGTGGCATTTTGTGTACTTTCAAGCTCACGGTGGGTTTGGTCATTATATTTGTAGTCTGACCCAAGCATTCATTTCTGGTCATGCAAAATACTGCTTACTTGGCCAGTATTTGAAAAAGTTACTGCATTTTTTTGTGTTCTGCAGTTCATAGTTTACACTTATGTCGGATTTTATAGCAGAAATCAAAATAACTGCCTTTCCTTTACCCAACTAATGTATGCAGTTGCATTCTACAAACCTGCACAGCTGAATAACTGTTTATTGGAAAGGGTTTGACAGATGCCAGTTAACGTCAAGGGATACAAATGCTCAGTGCCAAGTGATGGCAGAATATACAAATCAGTCTCATGGCAAAAAAAAAAAAAAAATCCGTATAAACAGTGCAAGACTGTGACCTGAGGACCATATGCAAATGCTTAGCTTGATGCACATGAGCAGTTCCAGGTATTCAAATGGAATAATTAAAATATTTTAAACATATGTGCTTATGTGCTCACAAAACTGAGAGTAGAGACATGCAACCAGAGTTTGGGCTTGTAGGTTCAGTGGAGATCTCCAGATACCTTCTTTCACTCACCCTAAAAATCTAAATATTATGGTTACTTTCTCTCTCTTTGAGAGGGGCTGGATACAGTTTGTCGGTGCTACCTTATACTTTGCTGGAAATAAGGGTTAATGCAGAGGAGGGTTGTCAACCTTCGGTCTGTCTGTTGGGTAGAGACGCTTCAGCTCCTATTTTTTGCAGCCTGTTACTTGCAGGCTGTGACCTACCTCATTCCCATGGCTTCTTCGGGTATGGGCATGGACCGAAATTGTTCTGGTGGTCTACAGCTGACCTACGTCTCGAGGGCGGTCAGCATCTCCTCCATRATATGATCAAATGTGTCTACAGTGCAGCGAAAATGAGGACAACGTTGCCACGTGACAGCCATATGCCCATGACAGACTGAGCTCTTCTGTACTGGGATGCACAGAAAGCCTCTAATGCAGCAGGTGCAACCCATCACGTGATGGGAATGAGCTATCTGTCTGCTGTACTTGATGAGCGAGGAGTAGAGTCGAGTCACCATGTGACAGGCAACAGGGACACTCACCACTGCTATAAACTCAGACACTGCAAGCCCTTCCRCAGTGGCTCTGTGTGCTCTTGAAGCCCAACTAAAACAGGGAGTTTTTGGATGACATCAGGGCTCCACCTCTGTTCCCACAGAGTTTTCCATTACTACAGTAGGGCTAGCTCGCTCTCGCAGGTCATTGTAAGTATTTAACATTGTATCTGCACATCCTGCCATTAATTTTTGCAATGGTTTCAATTTAACTTTTAAATAAATATTTAGGGTGGGGATAGAAATTAAACAGTTGAGCTCATGCCAGCATCCATTTTTTTGTCCTTTTTCAAAGGCACTCATGAGACTCAGATGTAAAACTGGATATTATCCTTCCAGTTATGGCATCTGGCTTCTTGGCAGCCTCCTCGAGAAGTTGGCAGGCTTGGTGCTGCCTTTAGATCCAAAACTGACTCTCTGGTAATTTTTTAAAGATGCATTCTTCTTCTACTTGTCTTTTTTGCTTGGTTTACCTTTCATTTTGAGGAATTCAGGCATTATTGATCATTTGAATATGTGGTGCTTTCCCAGTTTTCCATGATAGGCAGAATTCTATGGTAAAAAGAAGTTTGTTAATGTTTTTAAGATAGCCTATACATATATTTTAAAGCGGCCTCCAACTGTGTACAAATGTATTTTTTTTCTGAGAGAACTTAGAAGGAAAGTAATCTTATTCCATGGGGTTGTGGAAACCTCTATATTTTGTTTCTGTAGCTTCTTTACCATTACAGTAGCACTCAGATTTTTTTCCCCCCAAATCTGGAAGTGTTAGCTTTGTTAATACAAAAAATAATTTGTATAGAGAATATCTGAGTACTACCATTTTTCAGATATTTTCTCTTTTTCTTCCTCATCAGTTCTTTTTGCTTTCAGGATCCAAAGTAGCACCTTCTCTGTTTTCCTCAGTGCCCTTGTGGCCCCCRTGGACTTCTTTCAGTCTCTCTGTAGCTCCCAGTTTTCTACAATTTCTACGCCGTGCATAATGAGCAGCTCTGTCTGTGTGAGTTTGTGTTTGTGAACGGGTGTGTGTGCATGGAGCAACATTGCCTGAAGGAGCCTGGGGAGGGGAGGGGAGCATATGCGTGCCTGCGTTTGCACTGTGCGCTGCTACTGACAGCACAAAGTTGGTGTCGTTCGTGCACCCCGCAAATACTCAAGAAATCAGTGTCTTCGATCGAGTTTATCACCACGCTGCTCCGTAATGCGCTACCTTTCCTGAGCCTGGTCTGCAGGAGGTGATTCCCACATGGCACAAGTCAGCCCAGTCTTGGAGAGAAGAGGGCTTTAAGTCTGTGATATTTCCTTTCCTRTCCAGAGAGAAATATTCCCACGCTGAGGTCACTGCTAATTGAAGCCTCTCACACAACAGCAGCRGGAACTAGCAGCAGGCGGCAGAGCCTTGCCGATAGCGCCGCATCACACGCACGACTTAATGGAGGAGTCTCTTATCCTACAGCCGTGGATTGAGTGTTGGCACATTTCCCCTTTGCGCCACATTCCTTAGCTGTGGATCTAGGAAGCTGGCTTAAAATACTGTTACCTTCTACGTGCAGTAATAAAGGACACACGAGTGTGACGTATATTGTCTGGCTCCTTGTAGTRGGCAAGTTCCCACTGACAGGAGGTTCAAAAACCCCTTGTGGTACGTATGGAACATCCTCTTCTTCTTTTGGAAAAGGGTAGACCYGGCTCTGTCTTCTTTTAGGGGCAAGAGAAGAGGAAGAAGAGTGGAAATGCTGTGAAAGCAAAGGCAGAGTGCACGGCTAGCGGGGCAGAGCTGCACCTGATGTRCTGCTTCCCATTAAATGAACCTGGGCACAACTACCCAAAAGTTACCGGATGAAAGTTATAAAGAAGCCCGGAGCTGGGCCAACATTGCAAGCATTGAGGAAAGTGCCAAGATTTCCAACTACGCTTTCAGTGTAGGAATATGTTATAATGGAGCAAGAAGAATTACAACAGAGGGAATATTTGATCAGAAAAGGTCTTTATCTTTGCTCTTTAGACAACTGTTGGGAGATAAGAAAATCCCTTTCTGGGGATCCATATTGAACAAGTCTGAYGAGGAGCCAGACTATGGTTACACAGAAGTGTGTATCAGGGGAAAATATTAGAGCGAATCTAGATATTTCTCATAGAAATTAAGATTCTTCTGAAGTCTGCTTGCAATTTAACACCTACAGGCCCCTTTTCACAACGTGCATGCCTGCTTTGCATGTATATATCCCTGCGCTCAAGAACTCCGACTCATTATAACGACATGGAATGTACCCACTACGTGCAAGTCCATTACTGTGTTAAACTAAATAATGCAACCAGCATTATTTCAACTTTAATTGATCATGCCTCTTCCCTGCTGTTGCAAAGAGAGTAGCCTAATTACAAAGGCAGTAACAACATACTGTGGTTAACTTTTCCTGACATTTTACCAGCGTTGATAACTAGGTCCATCTCATCAGTTTCTTCCTCAGAGAAAAATACCATTTGTTAGTCATCCAAGTTTTCAGAAACCGGAGGTATTCAAAACCAAGGCTCTTGGGGAAAGGCCAGAAGTTACTTATGCAYGGACTTGATTATGTTACAAAACACTGATTTCTCCATTTTAATTATTGACTTTATTATAAAGGCACTGCTCAGAAATTTTGACTAATTACGTTCATTTTCAATTCCCATTTCTTTTAATTAGTTATGACTCAGACTTGATTTGTTATCTTACACTCCATTACTAAAGACAGTCAGTGCTTCGAAATTGTGAGTGCACTTCCTATAAGCTCCCCTTCCCCACGCCTGCCTGTAAATAAAAGAGAAAGTGSTGTTAGTGAAAGGTCAGGGATGGTGCCCGTTAACTAAGCCTTTCTCACCAGTGGGCAATGGCAGCTCCAGAGGGAGGACGGGCGCGTGAAGCCTCTTGCGTACCGACGCCGTCCTGCGAAGGGTGTTGGCCCCTATGCAGACAGTCTTGGTCGGGTCGCAAGCGATCGTACGTCACGATAGTTTATCCCTTTCCCTCTTGGAGGGAGCATAAGCTGCCATAATGTATGTTCATTTAACTGGGAACTGACTTCATTCCCTCACTTGATTTGCCTTTAACTTTCCCGAGAACCCCTGTGAAGACAAATCTTCAATTGCAGCAGTATTTCTCTCCTGTTAGCCTGCAAAATAATTGCCTCAGCTGAGATATGTCTCTGTTAGCTTTTTTAAAATGCTGACTTTTTAATAGCAACCTTTTCTGAATTACATCAGGCTTTCTATTTATACACTGTTTTCTTTTCTGCGTTGCAGTGGATTAGCGCAAGGTAGGTTTATGATCTTTGGCCACACAAGATACTGACTTAGTTYTTGCTAGAAGCTTAGATTTTCAGTRTTCTTACTGCATTTTGTTTCTTAAGGAGAAATTTAACCAGGAATGAATTCCCTTTGTAGTGGAAGGTATAAAATGTGACCCAAGTTGTCCAAAGCATGGCAGTCTAAAATCATATATTTGATCTTTTCATGTAGTGTTGCTGATATGCAGAGCTGTATTATGTTGCTCCACATGCAAATGTTGCCTTGAGATATCCTAGTCCCACTGTTTGGGGAAATACAACCCCACGGCCATCATAGCCATTCTGAATGCCATACGACTGCTATGCCCGTGCGGTGATGGCACGGTGGTGGAAGTGCATTAACCTTGGTGGCAGGGCACTACGCGAGGCAGGCAGCCTTGCAGTGGGGAACTCACTGGGGTCTCCCTTTACTGCCGCTTGGAGAATGGTACCTGCAGTTTTATTTTGCAGGGTACTGCATTTTGTTATAAGTACTGAAATAATATTACTTGAAAGCAACACTGCTAATATCATTTACATAGATTAGGAAAGCAACTATCAATTAAAAACATAACTCTTGTTTTTTTTAATCCTCACTTCAAGTTTAAAACATAATACCAGGAATAAGCTTCAGGGAAGTAATTTGTGAAGAATTTTTATGGCTCTCCTTCTTCTTTTTAATCTATGAGAGTGGATAGATAATACAACTTTCACTAGAAAACTACTCAAACATTCATATTAGTAGAGGAAAAAGGCATTAACTTTTTTGTTCCCAAGAAGGTTAAATTGCACTTGTTTTGCAAATTTACAAAGCACTGTGTAATATGTAAGGCTGGCTCTAGATACCAGTGGATGAGTATCTAATAGTTTCACAGTGTGTGGAAAAATGAACAAGCTGAATGCTTATCATACATTGCTCATCATATATGAATGCTAAAGACAGTTCTCCATGTTACTGGCTTAAAATCTGTGATTAAAACAATCTGGCTCATTGTTTGAATAAAATGTAATTCTGGTAATCTGCAATTACTGAGTAGGCATTAGCAAAAATGGGRAAAAGCACTGAGGTCACACAGAGAATGGTATCCAGTCACCATATGTATTTATTAGTGTCACCTATGAAATTTATGAAGCAAAGTAGTGCTGAAAGAATTTGCTGTCTTTCTAAGCAAAGCTCATTTGAGGAATTGCCTAAGATAAATGGGTTTGCCTAATTGAATCATACACTTTCATAGTACGCTACATATAAAACTAGACTAGGAAATAAATATAATTAAAGTAAACATGCCCTTCTAATTAGTAATTGTTTCTGCTATTTTAAGCAAATTTCAGTGGCACAAAGTAGCTGTTCCAGTGTAAACCTAATAACAGAGGCTGTAATAACAGGTGTAAATTAACACAATGGAAAACATTTGTAGTGTAACATTCTAAATTAAAAATGACATTAACAAGTCTGATTTTTTAAAAGCTATATAATTAACATTTATTCAACCCCTGACAAATTAGTGCAATACAAATACTAGATGATTTTATTTATAGCTTATTTTTCATGCTTTATTTTCGTTAAACAGTAAATGAAGCAAATGTGGTTCTCCAAGAATATGTCATATGAGGGCACTGACAAAAGAAAGGCGAGAAAAAGAGTAGATACTTACCCAAAGGCATTCTTTTTGCAAGTGATGTGCAGGAATTCTTTGAATACTTAACAATATCATCAGAGTCAGTGTTCTCGGTTATGTATTCTGTGAAATAAAATATYGTGATGGTTTAAGTTTAGAGGAATGCAGGTACAAACAGAATAACATCTATTGTGCAATAAAATATTTTGATTCCCCCAAGTGCATCCTCAAAAAACGTAATGTACTACTAAGCGCTTAGCATTGATGTTTGTCTCTACAAATAAATATTSCCAAAAGTATTTTCTTTTTATGATGGCAGCTAATAGAATGCCATGGACAGGTACAGCAAAAATATTCAAACCAATATGAAAAAAAGTGTTTTATATTGGTTTGTGAAAAAAGATACCATAATTTCCACGTTATAGAAGGTGTCTCATCAGATTCCGATATAGAGGACAAAATAGTGTATCTGCACCATATGGGAATCCTCTTTCTTGTTTTTTCCATAAACCTCTAGGAGTAAAGGTAAAGTTTTGTGGTGGGGGTGAGGGGGAGTATGGTGATTGAAGGGCCAAGTTGTTACATGTGGTCATATCACCAATGCAAGATATTTTAGAAAAGCTCTATTTGTTTAGTTTTTTTTTCACGTGTCCCTTGGCATGCCTCGCACATCCCTGTTGCAGCTAAACATATTTGTTCAGAGATGATGGAAAAGATATTGTTGCTCTCACTTGTTACAGGTCAGTTTCTGAGTTCAGTGGTTGAGGTAAGGAAATTTGCTTTGTCCTTCAACCCTCATGATACCAAAACAAATTACAAATTACAACCAAAAAAAATGATTCCAAATGGTGGTCTGCAAAGCACCCCCCGTACTCCATCCCTCAAATCTAAGGCAGGACAAGCATACCTTGGCCATTCTGACAGATAATGCCTGACTTTCATAGCACATATGGTACCCTTAAGAAAACTGTGGACAGCTGGTCTCACTCCATAACAGATCAGTGCATAGCTGCTAGGGTCAGTCCGGTGGCACGATGGACTTCTGTAGTCCAGTCCAGAAATAATCTGTKTGATGCATATTCCTCAAGGAAATGTGTCTCCATTCTTGGTGAGAACTAGTTTTGCTTGGATAAGTGCTAAATGAGGATCCTCTTGGAGRAGAGTTTTCCTATCTATTTTCCTAACTAACTGTTGCTCACCTGGAAGGAGACCAAGGCATTGCATTGTTAATTGCATGGAGATTTCCTTCCTTCTTTCCTTATTCTTTATATTTATTTGTGCATTAAACCTGGCTCATCCTACAGCAGAAGTCCCCAGACTGGACACCTCGCTTTAGGTAACCCTGCTCCTATTGATGCCTATGATAGCCCAATAAGCGCTTTGCTGCTCTCCTGCCCTGCACTATCGTTTGGATGGGGCACAGCGAGTGCTCTCTGTTGTCATCCCGGCCGAGCAAGGCACCAGTAACAAGAGARGTGGTTTCCTTTGCTGATAACCAGTGTGCCTCAAAGGCAGCTGACCCTGAAGGCTGTACTGCGTGTGAGTGTTTTTTTCTCCATGCCCAGCTGTGAATGGATTTGGGATGATGTTTGTTGTTAAAAAGATGCAGGCAATACAAAGCGAGTGAAAGAAAGATCTTGAGGATATGATGGGTTTTTTTGTGTGTGCCTGGTTTGCTAAAACGGGCCCTGGATGGGACTATGAATCATTCAGCTGGCTCTCCTGCTGAATACTTTCTGGGATACTTTCTATGTCATATCAGGTTCAGTCAGCCTACTACCTTATCCCCCTTCCCTAAGTACCAGTGTTACATTTATGTGCCATCTTGTACTGTATTTTAGCTGTAAAATTATGTGTGGCATTGAAGCTGCTTACCTGAGAGATTGCTCCTCTTTGTAAGCTTTCGTGACAAGGGACATTAAATAGGCTATGCAATGTAATAGTTCCCACATTGGAAGTGGGAGGCTATTAACTTTATAAAGTACRTTCCTCTTTGGTTTCAGAGAATCAGCTAATGTTTTAGGGTTATATGTTTGCTCAAACATTTGAGCAAGTAGATTCATTAAGGGAGATGAAGTTCTGAAATTTTTGTTCTGTTTAATGTTGCCATTGGGAGATAGGCAAAGCAATATGCTTTTTCTGTTTTGTGTACATAGAATGAGATAACTGATAAGATGGTAACTAGGCTTCTAAATTGTTAGAGAAGAGATTTATTTGAAAATGCATAAGTTTAAATAATATTATCTTCAGCTTGGTACTTATATCTACCCAACAGGTCAATCCTTTCTAACTTAGTGCGTAATCACTTCATGATTTCTTTCCTGAGATGCTAATAAAGTTTTCTTTCTCATGGTATGTGAATAGTATCAAATTAGGTAAGTTATTCCCATGTCAGGAATAGCAAAAAGTTCTTTAGAATTAGTTAAAAACCCAGAAATCTTTGACAAACCTTTGTCACTGAGTTACTAAGATACTATTTTGGTTCACAGAAAAATAGAACATGGGTATTTCACAGATTTCCACAAAACAGCCCCAAATTCAAAATTAATTTTTTTTCTGAACATATTTTCTTTTAATTATCTTAAAAAACAAACCCTTATGTAAGTTTTTTGCAATGCAAGATCTAAAAGGGTATAATAATTCTCTACCATTTCTTTTGTTACTGAGGAGCAATGCAACATGGCTACTTAGGAAAGTTTTAATTAAGGAAGCCTAAATGCAGTAGCAACTYTCTGTTTAACACTGCATGCTAGCAACAAAATAGTCTCTTGCTAATAACAGCTTTTGTTTATTTTTTGCATTGGGGTATTCCAGTTACCAAGTGTGAATTATATCTTGATCCGTTTAGATACAAATAAAAATCAAGTTCACCTGCAGTGGTCTAGTTTCGTGCTCCTTTGTTCTTCATCCTGGTCATTTTTCTCCCCACTATGAGCCCGTCTAGCATGGCATGGAGGGAAGAGCAAGCTGCTTTGGGGCGTTTTGTTCAGTGCTATTTCAGGTTTCAGGCAGCAAGTAATTCTCACGGAGTAACACCACCTTTCACTTGTGTTACAGCCCACTGCAGGAGCATTGCCTCTCCCACACGCAAAGATGTGCTAGTATTTGTGGCAAAATGTAGTATTAGAGCTATCAGAGTCATCTTGTGTCTTGAAAATGTTAAACACCTTCCACTAGGTTCAGGTGTTACTACTTAACAACAATTTGGTTATTATCTACTGTTGGTTTTTGCTTGTCATCACTGTTAAGTTTGAAGCTTTAGATTACAGAATCTGAGAGTGTGTGTGCAGCTAAACCCAAAATGCATGCTGACACTTCTTGTAAGTGTTTGTTTTATAGCAATGGGAAACCTCTTGCAATGAACTTCATGGCTAGTGGTCCAGTCTTAACCAAATGAAGATCAGAGGACTGTAGCATCATAAATTCATAATCTGCTGAAAATAAAGATACATGCTAGGTTCTTACCACAGTACATTTCTTCTATTGCAGAAGAGCTCCTATCCTAAAAACACTACATTTTGCTGGCTCTTCTGAATTGGAAAGTCTGGGAGAATTTACTTCAGCCCTATTTCCTCTTTTTTCYTTTCTCACTAGTGAGAAAGTATATATTTTAACTTCTTTCAGTTGCATTAGATTGTCCTAGTGAAACAGAAGAAAATGAAATTCTAGCATTTTTATGCACAATCTGATAGAGAACAATTTTAGTCTCCTAAGTTGTTTACACAAAACAAGCTTTGGTGGGCTTCTGGGAGGACACACAAATTTGATGTACTTGAACATCTGAGAGACAGAAAGTCAAACCAAAGCACAGGAAACATTTCAAGAATTTGCGGGAAAGAACAATCCAGAGATTTCTGCATTTCCTAGTGTTATAAAAAAGGTTACTTTGCTACAAAAGATTCAAATAAAAATATTGTAGACACCTCCCAAACTCATTTAGGGCTACRAAGATGATCAGAGGGCTGGAGCATCTGCCCTATGAGGAACGGCTGCGAGAGCTGGGCCTGTTTAGCCTGGGGAAGAGAAGACTGAGGGGGGATCTGATCAATGTGTACAAGCACCTGAAGGGAGGGTGTCAAGGAGATGGGGACAAACTCTTTTCAGTTGTCCCAGGTGACAGGACAAGAGGCAATGGGGAGAAATTGAAGCACAGGAAGTTCCGCCTGACCGTGAGGGGGAATTTCTTCCCTGTGAGAGTGACGGAGCACTGGAGCATGTTGCCCAGAGAGGTTGTGGAGTCTCCTTCTCTGGAGATCTTCAAGGCCTGCCTGGATGCAACCCTGTCTGACTTGGTCTAGATGACCCTGCTGAGCAGGGAGGTTGGACTAGATGATCTCCAGAAGTCCCTTCCAACCTTACTGATTCTATGATTCTATGATTCTACATACAGTAATACACAAAATTTAGATACTTTTTGCCACTAAAAGAAYGAAGCATTGAATAATTTTACACCTTATACTATACAGGTAAATGATGTCCTTATTAAAAAAATTAAGTAAAGGCCAAGAAATTTGCTGCTGAATAAAACAACTCACCAGTGCTAGAGCTCCAGAATATTGTGGCCAAATCTGCTGAAGTTCTGAGCACTCTCCTGCATAAGGGTTTTGGAGAAACAACCTTGATAACTTACTGTGACATGAATATGCCTTTATGAACAGAGTTCAAATAAAGCATAGGGTAAAAATAATGCACTTTTGGTTATAAGCTGTCGTAGTTATTACAAGTAAAATTTGCTATGAAAAAGTAGTCAGAGCAAGGCATCTGTTACAGAGTTAGGGCACGCAGTATCTTGCTTTCCCAAGTCATTTGCTTCCCCATTYCTGCATTGCATCTGCCTCTCCTCCCTACGTTGGTGCCTCTGGACTGGTTTCTGCGTGTATCACAACCATCTGGGTAAACCTTTGTCATTTTTATGTTATTTTCTTCAGATTCAGAAATATTTAAGGACATTTTAACCTGCTTTAAATTGAGGCACTTGATCAGACATGCCATTTCTACAAGTTAAAATTTGGCCACTTATTTCTTACTGTTATCTATATTATGTTTAGGATTTTCTTTTCCTGACATTTTGGGGATTTGCAGCCTGACTATGTCACTACCAGTGTTCTCAAATGGAAGAAGAATGTCAAGAGGGCACAAGCATTAAAAATGAGTTTATTTCAAACACTTCAGGAACTGAGTGCATGGGTACTTCTCTGTGTGGTTCTGGAAGTGGGCAGCATGAGTTACGATATAGGCATCTTCACAGGCAGGAGGAGTTGGGAGTAATGTGTGTTAGCAACACAGCTGAACTACACCAGTTGTGTGATACAAAAGTTTTAACATAGTCACCATTTTAGCATGTATTTTTATTCAGATATGGGCATAAATTATTCTTTTAAGCATGGGTATGCTGGTTTTGGCTAACTTCGCTCCCTGATTTTGATTATGTATCCCTTGGGGCTACGTGTCAAAATACGACAGAGTTGCGTAGAACAAGCAGGATATAATGAATAAGAAACWAGGCTTCACAGGATTTCTGTGTGCTGTGCACTTTTCTTAGGTAGATTCCAAGGATAACTGGTATGTGGTGATACTGCTAATTGGTCAAGTTTAGGTTCTCCACATTCAGAAGAAAGAACTAGGAAGAAAATTGCATTCAACTACAGTTTAAATGTACACAGTGTATGTTATAGAAGCTAGCTGACTATATGRTACAATGCATTGTGGTTGGCTAGTAGTATTTTCTTCTAAAAAGAGAGTGAAACATCTTCTATATAAGTGGTTTTTTTCTCTTTATAACCTAAATTTATATGCAAATCACAACTTTCTTGGATTCTTGAGCCCAGATTTCTTACAGTGGTCCTTTTTGTTCTATTAAAGCAATCTGTAAATAGGCACTATGTGTGTGTGTATTTACTTATATGTATTGTTCTAATTCTGTGACAATTAAGCCAGAATGAACATAGAACCTCATCGTTCCCTGWAGAAAGACCTTATGCTTACAGACTCTGATACAAAGAGACTATTGCTAAAAACAATCATGATTTCTTTGTACAGTGAGCTGCATTTTAGGTGTTCAAATAAGCTAGAGTACAGGTTTCCACGGATTTCTTCTTTGGACATTTACTTTGACTGTATTTTCTGTATCTCTACAGCTGGCATAAGGTTCATAGTACTTTGGTTGTTGTCTTACCTGCATGTGAAGTTATTAACATCTTCCAAGTTTATTTTTTATCATGTAGACATGCTTAGCTACATCTCTCTAAAACTCAGCTCAGCCTTACCTGTATGTCATGATGGCTCCTCTATAATATTATCTATTGTATAAAATGCTATAAAAAAGTCTCAATCTGTCTATAAAATATAAAAGAAAAATAAATTAAAACCAGATAACTCAAAATATATTGACTCTATTCCTACGGAAACCAAAACTCAATGACTATCCACTGAACACTCTAAGAAGTGATTTTCTGGGAATACAAAATATCTGATGACTTATATATTAACTTGTTCATTATTTGTTTCACACTGGGGCTGTTATGTGGTTTCCACAACGCTGTAAATCATAATTTAACACATATAAAAGATTGTCGCACAAGATCCATTTTAAGACAAGTGAAACATAATACAACATAAAATTTACATCATTTTCTTGATTAACCTCGATGAACCTTCAGTCATTATCCATTATAGCAAGAGTAAATTGGAAGTGTTGCTTTGTTAATAAAACATGTATAGACATTTTCATGAGTCATAGATTTGATGGTTACTAACAGCTGACACATTCATAAGGGAATATGGTACTTYGCCTTACCTTGAAAGTGCGAAGTTACACAGGGCTGCAATCACGTGTCCTATAAGCCAGCCAGTGCTGTATTTTGCTGCCTTCTGGAGATCAGATAATTTTGAATGTTAATTGAGAATCACGTGCATGGCATGCAAATACAGACAAAAGTGTTTTCACAAATTTTATGTTTTAAGGACTGAGTCTCTGTGTAATTTTCACTCGTGTTTCATAGGGGTGCTTAATAGCATCCAAAGCGCTGGATGTGGACAACCTAAACTCAAACTGCAAGTGATCTCTCTTTGTCACCAGTGAAACTTTATAAAGTTTTGTTCCTTTTGCTACCGTGCCAGGAATACTTTTTAGTAATCAGTGCTGTTATCTCTACAGTGGCAAAGTACTCTTAGATCTGGCCTTAATGTTTCATTACAGCCCTCGCTTATGCTGCCTTCAGTCAAGCTGCACCAGAGCGAATTGTGTGTTGACATTTTTCTACTGGTGACAAAGCTTTCAATTTTTTTTTATGCTATGTCAAGTGTAACTCAGTATAGTTCTCAATCGTGCTCTTAGCTGTGCATAAACAGATCACTGTTCAGAGCCCCACTGAAAGAATATATTATTTAAGTTGGTAGAGAAAAATGAGAGAAAAAAGGGTTATTTTTATTACAGCAACCTTTTTGAAAGAAAAAAATCACAGAGGGGAAAAATCACTTCTCAGAAATTTTCAGGATACTTCATTTGGATTTTTTTTTTCCTATTGAAACCATCACTGAAGGCTTTTATTGATTCAAACCCAGTCTTCAGCAAACACTTGTCCATAACAAGTGCTCAATAAATATTTTGACTCAAGTATTAAACACACAGAAAAATGTCAAATAGATTTTAAAAAGACAGTGTTCTTTATTACTGTTTAAAATGTGTTTAGATCACTCCCATAAATTCAGCTTATTGTCAGCTTTGATCTGTAAATTCTTCAGGATAAGCACCAAGACTAAATAATTTGCTTATGCATGTCCTCTACAGAGATGAGCCATATGGTCCACTAAAAAATACATCCTTATTTACTAATTATGAGTATAAGGAGTCTAAAGGAGGAGCTAAAGGGGAAAAAAAAATACAGGCCTGGCAGAWAGGCCTTAGAACTGTTGCAGTTTCCCATGCRTAAGGGTGCTATGGAAAGTAGAAATCATTGTGGGAAAATAGACAAGTGGGGCGTTGTATCTGACATCTCTCACAGGGAAGCAATGTAATAAGAAACCGGATCAGATATAAGCATTGCAAAGTTAGGTAAGGTCTTGTATAACAGCCCAGGGAATTTAGAAGTGTTAGGTWAGATAGAAAAAAAGATTCCTTATTGATCCCTTCAGCTGTTGCATTTTTGAATTACAAGAAAAAAATAGCATTAGCAAAATCAAGTCAGTGTGTTTCAGATATATTCCTTTGCCTGTTTTGTGCTATTCAGTCTTGATTTTTCTTTTCTCCTGAAAAACATGGATGAGGGTACAAAAGGGATCCTTTCCCGTGTCTCATCTGCAGTGTTTTTTTCTTCACAACTAAAATTGCCTTTTCATTTCTGGGGTTTTTCAATACCATTTTGTGCAGGGGAGGAAAACAAAATCAGAAACTTATTCCAGGTGTAAGCTCATTTACAGTGGGGAATTTGTAACATATAAATGTACTTTCAAACAATATATTGTTGAGCATGGCACTGTATTTTCCCCTTAAGTTTAGGTCTTTAAATGTAAAATGAAAAGTAATAGTAATGTTCTGTTTCCAACTTGGTCCAATGTCATTATTAGAACTGCATCTATCTTAGGTATTTTTGCTAATAGTTTTAGGGTTCTAGAAAGGAAAGCACCAGCACTAACTAATTAAAAAAAAATCATCAAACCGTTCAATGTATGATTGGCTGTTACTACTGAATGGTGAATTTGTGTATATCTGTGTATACTGTAGGTATGGATTGATAGATTTTTCTAATATGAAGAAGGTGTTTTTTCCCTGAAATTGGAAAAAAACTCCATAGAATTATGACTGGATTTCTGTCATTGGACAAAACTTAGGATTTCAATGAGGGAAGAAAATGTGAGGTTTTTAGCAGTAGCAGAGCTAGAAGAGGTGCTCTTTTACAAGCAGATGTTGAACTTAATTGGATTTTTTAAAATGTTCCTCTCTTGTGAGGTTTACTACTCTGATTCAACAACATAGATCCCAATCATGGATTTTCTCAATATTTCAATAGATACTTAAAATGCAGGCAAGCTGTGAATCTCAGATGCGAGTACATCAAACATAATGATTGCATCCACAACTAGTCTTTCCTTGGTTCCCTCCAGTCGCCCTGTGTGGGTTCTTGAAGGGCTGCTCTGTACGCTGAAATGCCAGTTTTGTGGATGTGGGGCATATGTGCGTTCATTGGGGGGATGTGATGTATCTAGCCCCAAAAATACAGCTCCTGGTTTCAGTCTTAGAAGATGTAGGCACATAATTAAAGCAATCTTGCACCTTCCAGCCAGCACCTGCCACTGAGCAAATGGCTGGCCCAGCGCAGCGCCGCATGATCATATTCATGTTTGTATGGCCGTGTTTCATGGTTAATACAAATCATAAACAGGCTATAAAAGATGAAGCACCAATGAATCCTAGCTTTAAAACTGCTGGAAGCTAAAGTTTTAGAACTGATACTGCAAAGTGAAAAATGAAATTTAACCAGGCATTTTGGTGAAGGAAAAATAATTTATTGGATGTAAGATGAAAAGCTGTGAGAGTAAACATCAATCTCATCTTAGACACTTGTCATTGATTGATGTTTGCTCTGTGCTGCTGCCTGGAGGTAAACTCTTTGAAATAGCAAAGTAGGTACTTTATCTGTCTGTGGATAGGAGCACAGTTTGTTAAGTTACTGCTTTTTTGAGACCCTGCTACATCTTTATGTTCAATCAAAGAGAAGACAGTAAATCAGAGTAATTGCTTTACCCTACGGCATTTCTGTTTGTAAATGGGGGGAAAAATACTGTAAAAATCCTCAAATTAACTTCTGCTGTTTAGGTTAGCTGAAAAGTCTAAAAAAAAAGACAGTTGCAACCTAGGAAGGTGTTTTATTGATTGTGTCACTTGCTCGTCAGAGGCACACTCTTTGTTCTAATCGCATGAATGGTTCAAATGTCATTAGGGAAAACAGGTAAGGTCCAAAAATATAAGGTTGTCATCTCTAAGAGCTCACTGTGATCCATTAGTAATTAATTCTCAAATAGTTGCCATTTATACTTTGCACGTACCCATTTTACTTAACAAATGGAACTGATAGCAGTAGATTGGCCAACAAAACACATAGACATAAACAATGAAATGGAAAATAAATATTAAATGACAGCACTTCAATATTGCCCAGAAATTCAGCAAGCAAAATAACCTGTATTGTTGCAATTAAATTGTGAGCATAAAGCAGTTTCTAAAAAAATGTGTGAAGCTACTGCCTTTACAGTATAAAATTTTAGGTTGGCTTGTGCTTCTGTGATTAAAATACTACAGAGATAAGAGATCAACAGTGCTGTTAAACTTGGAATCCTATTTCCATTCTGAACTCAGTTTTATAATCACCGTCCTGCATCAGGGTTGGACTGGTTCTTTATTGTGTTATATATGTTTTTCCCTGGAGTTACTCTGCATAGTTACTTTGGCATAAATGTGATATTTCAGGGAAGAATTTGACTATTAAATATTTAAGGAAATGGCCTCACTTCAGACTTAAATTTAGTATAGTTTATCTTGTGCCCGATTAGAATTTTGTGAGAGATACTGAGAATAATCAGTAACCTCTGTACATTTTTTTCCGAAATATTGTCTTTTTTTCATTTTTGAAACATTTCCAACTTTTTTCATAATTCAGAAATGACTATGTGCTAAAATTTCCTTCASGGCTGGGCAGGGGGAGGCAGGGAGGGCTGCAGGTCTGGCTGCCCACTGCCCTTGGTGGGATGATAAGCCCCTTCCAGGGAAGGGGAGCGGCAGCGGCATTGACCTCTATGTATCCACACGTGTCTTTCAAGGTCTTGAGGATACCAGGTGTTACGAGGCTGGTGATCTTGGAGTAAAGTAACTGTATCTTTCCTGAATCTCATTCAGCAATGTGGCAATTTCATGGTTTCTGATAAGGTCTCGCAGCATCACCAATGCAAACAGTGGGCCTGTAAGAGTGCAATGCTTTAGGATGCGCAAAATAGCGTCTTCTTTTGAATGGCTACCTTGGCTATTCCCTAAACCAAAGGACTGGAGAATACGTTGATGTACTGTCTGCATCCAATTAATCATGGAGATTAGGCCTTTTACTCAAATTGTTCAACCTAGTGATGTCTTAGGGAGGTAAATTGAGTCAGAAATAGTATATGATAAAAAAAAGAAAAAGAGAAAGAGAAAGAGAAAGAGAAAGAGAAAGAGAAAGAGAAAGAGAAAGAGAAAAAGAAAAAGAAAAAGAAAAAGAAAGAAGCAAGCTCTTTACCACTTAAAACTTTAGGTCTTTTATATGATTGCTTTCAGCCTAGCCTGAGACTACATAACTCTTTGTATGAGATTATATCAGTCCCTCTTTTTTCAGGTAAGGTTATTGCTCTGCTCCCAGGTTTTCCCACGAGCCATCTATGTCTATTTGTAATTAAGGACTAAAGGAAATGGTTCCTTCTGATGTCAGGAACAGCATGAAGAATGCTAGGAGCATTTCTGTCCATGTTGCAGGAAGGCTGGTGTGGCAGGAGCCTTCCTGACATGTCTGGGCTCACCTCTGRAAGTTGGTCTTTCAAGGAGCCGCGCTTACGTAGTGCACAGCCAAAGAGGAGGCAGTCTTTGACATAATCCTCGAAAGTCATAACAACAGCTTGAAACTTATTAGACATCCCTAGTCCAAGAAGTCTGGCAATCCGCTGGTATTCTCATTTGTGACATCTAGTGAAATTATTCGAAGTACCTTAGAAGAAGCCAAGAATGTAAAGCTGCTGTGACTGTATGATGATGCTGTGCTGGAAGCACTTAGAGTCTGAGGTGCTGGCATTTGGACATAGTTAATGGGTAAATGTTTCCTTTTCAGTTTGTCTCTTGGCAGATCTTAGGGCTGAGATAAATCAAAATGTGTCTTTAAATCAGTGGGCTAAACTTGGGATAGTATCATTTTTATACTATAATATTTATTCATACATAAGGTATTTAACTTGTTACTCATGCATCAGTTAATGTCCTTTAAGCATGAATTTGAAATGGGTGCAGCATCTTAAAAAAMCAATATACTGTTTAAAAACTGTTTAAATTCATTCTTTTGGAGTTTGACCTCTACAAARTAAGCTACAAAAATTTGTTGAGAGATGAATGATTGTCTGTTCTTTAGTTGCTTATTCTTGCAAAACTGCTTCAGCATTTTGGCCCATGCTAGTCAATCCTTCATCAATAAACTAATGTGTGGGTGTGCATATAATATGTATATATACATACACCACACAAATATGCACATACGAACAGGGAAAAAATCTTGAGATTTGTGTGAACTTGTTCTCATAGTTCAGCTACGGAAAAGAAGAACGCAGTGTAAATGATTAACAAGGTATATGTATGTTTGGTGCTATTTTAAATTACAAATTTAAAAGGAAAGAAGCAAGGAAACTATTAAAAGAGAATCATTTTCCATTAACTGAAGTGTTTGCAATAAAGACAATTGTAGCAGTTGGCAACATTCTCCTTGAACCAAAATAAATAAATACATTTGGTGACATACGTTCAAGGAAGTGTGATTGTTGTAATGTTCATGCAAATAAGGAGCAGTCTTGCAAATGCTAGAGATTTTGCCATCTGGTGTTACCAAAAGAATACAACTCAACTTGTAGCTCTTCCTAACTTACTGCTTATAGATGACATATTAGGCATCATCGCACTGCTTTGTCATTTGCATAATCAGCCTAAATTATTGCCCATCATGAATGCCATTGCTAACAGCCAGTGTCTAATTCAGGAAGGGCAGAAGGAGGTTCAGAGATCTAAGGACTTATGTGTCTTTATTGATTTCTCCCTCTATCAAATAAAGTAACAAATAAATCCCTCCACTTAAGGAGTATCACATTGATACATTTTTTAATTCATTTGAGGCATAGCAAAGAACGCTGCACTTGTTTACTTCCTAGAAACTGGATGGATATGAGAATTATAATTAATCTCAGAGGAGCTGCCCATCTCTATTTGACTGCAGGCTAGAGTCCAAATACAAAGTGTCTCAAAGAGGCAAGCGTGGGGAGAGGCAGCTGATTGTGATAGTAAAACCAGATCCCTGCAACTGCAGATAAAACTACGGTTATTCAGGATGGCAGAAAATCTACTTTAAAGGTTGTTGCAAGAAAGTCTCACACACAGCGCACCCTATGGGGGTACACTCCACTAGTATGACATGGTGGCTGAGGACTGTGTCTCATGTAATAGCAGATGAGGATTGCTCTGCTGTGTGGCTTCTGCAGAGTGCACACTGTATGTTCACTGCTCAGAGGGACCTTGCAGCCCTCCCCCAGCATGCCTCCATCTTCGTTATTCTCTTTCTCTTGGGGACATGTGGGACCTTTAGTTGCCCCAAACTCCACTCTGAGACTGTCTAGTCATTACACAACTTTTTTAAGGGAGAGCGTTGATTTGAAATATATACATTGCTCATAAAAAMCACAAGACAAAAAATAATCTTGTAAGCAGAAGAAAAGAAATCGGTGGTTGGAAGCTTTCCCCAAGCTGCTGTACTGAAAAAATTCTGGRTTAAAATAAGCATCTGTACTTCAGAGCCCTGCTCCATGTTCAGCATCTGCAATCGGGGTGGGGGCAGGTAAAAGGGTCAGCTCAGGGTCCACTAGGGATTAGTCTGTTCCTGACTCCTAGTTCCTCATACAGAYGCTAGTAGTTAGGGTAGACCTCTGCAGGAGGAATTACCAGCATTAAGAGGTAAACACAGGATTTCAATGTCCTTTGGTAACTACTAAGACACTGTTTTAAAATACTAGAAGTCTCTACATATCCTGTGTATTTTCAGCTCTCTTAAATGCTGAATTAAAATCAGTTTGCTGTTGGCTTTTTTACAGCCTTGCCTGAGGCATACTAGGTAATGTCACATGGGTAGCCTTTTTTAAAAAWTTTTTTTTATTAATGCCTGGTGTATTTACATGACAATAATACGTGTTTCTGCTTTACAGACTTAGAGCRCCAAAACACAGGCATGAGCTGAGCTAAGCAAAACAGGCAATCACCACACTTGTCCCATTATCCTGAAATAGCGCGTAAACCTTATTAGACGCATTGGTTTCCTTTGTGATGAGCACAATATATACTATACTGAAATCTGCAAACCTGTGCTGAGCTGGAGGAAGAACTCTGCATCTTTTGGTGTCACGCATTAAACTAGCATTCTGGAAAAAAGGTTGATTTTTATTTTGTGTGCCTATATCGGTACCAGATTAATTCATTTCTAAAAATTAATGCTATTGTGTAGCGCAATGATTTTATTCTCTTCCCAGCCACACTCCACCACCCGTACATACACTATCACGCTAGTATTTATTTATTCATGCTCTGAAGTTGTGATGGTGTCAAATCCATCAGAAAGAGGAATTGTTTCAGTAGTAGTTTCACGACTTGGCTGATTAACAGAGATCAGAAGAAACAGCCTAACTGTGGAAACCACTACAGCATGTAGTTTTAACAGCTCTTTAGGGAGCTAGTTAATGAAAGAATCACTACAGAAACACATCCATGTAAAAAAAAAAAGGAGCATTCTCATACAACACTCAGAGGATATGGCATAAGTGGAAATATGTTCATAATTTCTATTTACTCATAGCTGTAATTACCATCTGCCTTAAGAGTACTTTCAGTCTTTGTCAAAGTTGCTTAGATATTTCCTTTGTCACATTTCAAGCAGAGAAGTTCTGCACAGACTAGATCCTGCCCTGTGATTTCTTTTTTATTCTTCTGTAAGAATTTAATTATCTATTCTCTGTGTGAAGAAAGCATCCGCATTCCCAGAGACCTGAGCCTCCCCAGCCTGCTTGGACTGGCATGCATCTGATTCATGTTCTTGCTTATTTTTGCCATCTGTCTGCAAACCAGAGTTCTTCAGCTTTCAGATTCACACTGGCTTATATGTTGCCCTCYAATTATTAACTCTTAAAAAAGATGTTTCTCTTTTTGCTACAGCGTCTATGAGCCGGATAGAAATGTGCTGCGAAGGAAAGAATGGGAAAGGAGAAATCAGGAGGCCCAGCAGGAAGATGGCACGTTTAACACGAGTTACTCCCTCTTCAGTGAACCGTACAAGGTAGATACTTCTCAGATGGGTGGCTCTTTATTTATTTATTTATTTATTTATTTATTTTGCAGTATAAAAATGCAGCCTTTCAGCCTGCATTGTCCAGGTTTCAGTAACCTTGCACAAGTGCTAGCCTCACAAAATTCACACAGAAAATTTATCATTCGTTGAGAACTGGATATTTCTTTTTTACATTAGCTTCTTATAATGTTCAGTTGCACATGAGAATGAAATAAACCAGCAACATCCTAACAATATTTGAGATGGCATTAAAACGCGGAGGTGAAGGTGATGGTACCCTTTTTTGCAACACTTAGAAGAAAATAATTGCGTTAGAATTGTGTGCGAAGGTCAAGCTGTATAGTAAATATTATGCTCTGAGCAAGGTTAATGCAATGAAATACCCTGATTGTTTTTTTCCTATCAGGATTGCCAACAAAATTTGTCTGCTAACCATGTTCTGCCTTCAGCAACGGCAGAAGTAACTTACGAGTCTCAAGTCCTTGTTCTGTCCCTCTTGGGAACAGTCGTGTGATGAGGCACAATCATCTCCCATTAGGAGGATCAAGGAGGATGCTCTGCTTTTAACTGCTGCTGACTGAAGCCTGCAAACATAGCCTTTGTGAACAAGACCCATGAGAGGTATCCCATAGGGGCTGCTTCTCTCCAGGTGCTAGTCCAGGGACAGTCTGCATGCATCAAAGCATCAGAGTGTATCTTTTACCATGCCCTTCCAGTAATGCAATGCAGGTTAGTGTGGCAATTCACCAAGCTGTGAAGCATTTCCTCTCCATGATGCTTTGGGTGCTTTAGTGCCTCTTCCCAGCAGTCCTATTTGGGACCTGGCACTTTGCTCCTGCACCTGTTTACAGTCTTTTGGCATATCTGCACATGGCCCAGGGTCAGCTTTCAACCTGTTAAGGCTTGTATTCCCTCCAGATTTTTGTGTGTTTCTAGACCCTAATAAAGAAGAAAGAGCTACCAGTTTCAAAAAATGTTGCTTGATAGAAGACAGCTCTGTCTGCCTTGAAGCTGATCTACAGCTGCCCCAATTTCAGATTCATTACAAGGCATTTAGAAACCACGAGAAACATCTTGAACTCCTCCTCAGGGCTCTACTTGAGAAAGTCTACTGCGAGACCAGTCAAGGGCTAATCCACGGGGAAAAAAAGGAATTATTTAATGCAGCTGTGTCTTGGCATTTAGTGAGGGCTCTGCTGCAAATCTTCCATTTGATAGGCCCAGTCAAATAGACCCTTCATAAAAAGGGCCTATGCTTTTGCTGGGTCCTTGATACCTTTTGTCTCTCATGCCTAAAGTGGGTAACACTGATATTCAAATCACTTACAAAAGAGGTATAGTTGGAATATTTTGCACACCGCAATTGCTACCTGGGTCCCAGTGTTTTGACCTCTGTACTAACTGCTGTGACACAGACTTCATGTATTATGGACACATCAGTAGTTTCTGAGTTTTTTATGACTTTTGAAGACACCTCTACTCAATCATAGTATAATTCCATCCACTTAAATAAGAGTGGACAAAAACTCATTGCACTTTCCAGAAGTAGAGAGGATACCAGGTAGGTATCCTATGTGGAGATTAGAATAATGGTGTCATCCATTGGCAGATGCTTCTCTTCTTTAATCACTGTGTCCCTATTTTGGACTAGTCAGTTTAAAAAGATGCTGCAGAGATGCATCCTACAGCTGGCTTTGCCAGGGAAGCACTGAGAAAGGCAAAGCCCAGTCAAGCTACATCACTCACTTGCAGCTTTATGGGCATGACAGTCACACCAACTGGGAAGACCAGTCAGTATGACACTATTGGATGCTAACGTTTAGACAGGGGATACTCTGAATGTCAGGTCTGCATTGGCAGTGGGCTGTTGGGCTCTCTGAACTCTTCTAAGCATTTGTGAAGGATCAGTATGGGGGTGCAGCACTGTAGCTCTTAGCTGTGAGCATTTTGATCTTATTGAGAAGAGAGACTGACTGCAAAAGAGGAAACCTTACTGTGAAAGCAAAAGTGAAACCTACTCTTACCACCTTTAAAAACTATGTTCAAGTCCTCAGTGTTTCCACAGGGGAATGAAGTTACTGTGACATTCACTGCAAGCTCTGATTGAATTCAGTGTTCCTCTGCGCAGCTTGAGAAACATGAGCTTAAAGCTAAAGGATTTGCCATTCGGAAGGCCATATCTGGAAATCAAAGGCAGACTGAAAATCTCTTAAATCTTATGTCCTCTCTCACCTTGGCACATATCCCTACTCCTGTAACATCAGATTTTCTGAAAAATCCTGGTTGTTTGGGTTGCCCCTTATCCTGTGCCTTTCAAAGTATCCATAGCAACCTTTTACGAAAGAAATCCAGTGTCTTCTACAAAAAATGTCTCTCAGGAGTTAAAAAAGTAGGAATTTCATTCTGGATACTTCATTGACAGAATGCCCTCCCWCATTAACCGTAGCACTATTTTTAATGAAGGAAAAAATTCTGATGGCCTTCCTTGCAACCATCAGGCTTATTTTTAGAAGTATTGGATTCCACAGCTGTTTGAGCATACAGATACTTACCACTTCGCAGAAGAATATCAGAGCACTGTAAGTTAGATGTGTTTGCACTGAATGCTTTTCCTACTTACTCGTTTTGTGATCATGTATTCCAAATGTGAATGATTAACTAAATAAGGCCAGTAACATTTCAGAGCAAATGATGGAGTGAGTTTTTACATTTAAAGCTCATAATAAGCTACCCCAAATTCCATCTTGTTCCCGAGAGAGTGTAAGTGAGCTATTCTAGATGAGCTCGGCTCTACTCAAAATCTTCTCACCTCAAGATGTCCTCAGTCTGGCAAAAGGCATATACAATGCTAACATACTGGGCATATGCCACTAGATAGATAGATAGATCTGTTTGCTGTAATTATTCTTGTGGTTATCTGCCATCTCTTAAAGAGAGAGATCTTCTTCACATCTCATCCACATTGAAGAAAATCTCCTGACTTCTCTAGCCTATTTATATCCCACAGGCAATCTGAAATGAAACTAGTGGCTGCTTCTTACCCAAATAGCAGCCGTCAGGAAGTGTCCCCCTTGTATTGGGGAAGCTGGACTTTCTAGGGGCAAAACTGAACACATGAATGTACAGACCCTGTGATGAACAATCAAAGGATTGAAATGTCAAAGAATGGCCTGAATTAAAGAAAACTTTCAGGCCACCTTTTGCCTTCACAAAGCTAGAGGCACCTGGGTAGAGAGCTGCCCCACAAACTGCCTATGCTGGAAGAGACCTATGATCATTAGGGTGGCCCTGCTCATTTGGTGGTCCTTGCTCCTAGAAGGAAAGGAAACCTCACACTCAGACTGGCTGAGCCAGAGTCAGATTTAATGCAGTACCAGGGTGAGATCTTCTTTCTCAGAGGGGTGTAGAAATGCATCTTTCTACACTAGTGGGAGAATCCACCAGAAATGYGGAAGAGGTCCACAAGATAAAGGGAAACTTTTCTGTGCCTTACAGAAAGGCTGCTGGTCAAGGAGATGCCCAAGCTTAGAAGCCATTTCATTGACCCTTGTAGATGCATATTTCCAACATATCACATGTCCCCAAGCCCCTTGAAGATAATAAGCCTAACTACAGGTGGCCTAGAGCCTGCCCTACAAGCAGCCCAGGAATTCCCATGTCAACTCCTCAGTTTTTGCCATAGGACCAACCAAACTAGCCAATATGGAGGACTCCCATACAGGTGCCTTCCACACCTCTTAATCTGCCAGAGTCAAACATACCTCCTGCCCAATTAAAGCAGTGAACTAGAGAATTCATTGCATTTGCAATGCCTTGGGTTTAGGTGTATGTGATGCTTTCCACTTCTGAAGCCCTGTTAAGAGTTTCCTCTTCCATAGGACATCAATGTGATTCTTGAAAAGTGAAGAAACATCTTCTTTCAAGCTAGTCTGTAGCTGTGAATAACTGCTTCTCATTTCTTTTCATGGCAGATCATTGTCTTTGGGACAATAACAGCTATACGTGTAGGGAGAATATCAGGCTGTAGTGGCTGATCCATCTTATTCCAGTTTTCAAGGCAATGTTTCAGACTCTACTCTTCCAACCTTTTCCCTTTCCCCAATAGTATTATTAATATATAATCAACTCTGTTAGACAATGTTGTAACAAATACGTACCATAATGCTTGCCTGGTTGCATTTTACAAAGTTATGAGCCAGTGTCCCCCAAAACCTGAGGGGACAAGTTTCAAGTAAAACAAGACTGCTTACACTTCCTGACTTCAGTGACTTGGGAATGCTATGACTGTGGTCTAAGAAAAGGTAACAGGTGGATACCACTCTACTCATTTATAAGGCGTTTTTGCTTGGCATCAGTTTCTTTTTCAAGAATCAGATTCTTTTTCAAATCCTAAAAAAATTCTGAACTAAAGGGAATTTCCTTCCCTTACATTTTTGCTTGGGTGAGCCAATTTTATTGGAAGTCTTAAAAAACAAAAAATCAGCACTTTTCCTGAATGATTGGTATTGATGCTACATCTTTTATATTTTCATATAACTTTAAGGGAGTCTCCTCCACTTCCTTTACTCTCTCCTTTCTCCAAGCTACTGTCTTCCTCTGAAATAGAAGTCTTGAGATGAAATCTTGGCTTTCTGAAGCCAATGGGAGTTTTCCTGCCTAGGCTCCATGACTGGAAAAAAGAAAGGAGAACAGTATTGGCTTATTACTCTTTCTCTTAAAATATAAGCCAGATAGGAACATCACCTGCCTGATTATTGGCATGGTTCAGAAAAATTTCTGCTGTAGTAATGCTAACGATAACCTTTTTGCTTACAGTAGCTTTTTAAAGCAATAATTTTCAATTCATTTCAGTATTATTTGTTTACTTTTTCTTTGTGGAACTTCTTTCCTCTTCAGTCAGGAAGTAAATGGATGATTTTAAAAAACAGTGATTAATCTCAAAGGAAAGAAAGGGTGGCTATCTTGAGCTGTGTCCCGTTGCTGTGCCCAACAAGCACTAAGCATTATCCCCTCAGGGGGATCTATTCACTTTTTTTCAAAGGGGAGACTGGCCCAGAGTGAGCATCCTGTTAGAGTATTTTCAAAGACAGTGCATCATGGTCTGTAGCCATCCCATTATCCCATAAGGTCTCTTCAAGTAACCTCAAGAGTAGTGAGTTGGCTCAAATTAGTGAATTCATTCAGTGCTTGCACTACTTTTTGTGTGGTTTCCCAACACTGCAATGTGAAAACAAAAGCAGGCAGAGGAGGAAATTTGGAATGTGGTGTTTTCATTCATGGCTGAAAGAAAGCTTGCCCTGGGCTACAGGAAAAGTTTTATCATGGTCAGATTTAATCCAAACCATTTGGTGTAGTTGCAATAATAAATTTTCTAGTTTCCAGGTAATATATTTTAACTACAGCATGATACCAGTGATAGATTTCTTTTTTTATATACTCTAAGGCCCTTTATAGCTTTTCCAGTTCAGGCTAGATTTAAGATGTTGACAAGTGTCTTCAGAGACGATAAGGATTTTCGATTTCATCCCTCAACGATGCTGCTGAATAAGGCAGTGAGACTTTAGTAAGGATTCCAGCAGAAGCATGCAGGGAATTTTGTTTTCTTTACATTGACCGTTACAGAACATTCATTTTTTGTTTTGCAGACTAACAAGGGGGACGAGCTCTCAAATCGCATCCAGAACACACTGGGCAACTATGATGAAATGAAAGACTTGTTAACTGACCGATCAAACCAGAGCCACCTCGTTGGAGTTCCAAAACCTGGCATTCCCCAGGCTTCTCTTCCTAAGCCTGATGAGCCTCTTGTGGCAGACTCGAGACCTCCACCACCTCCATCTGTTTGCAGTGCTTCTTCTTCCACACCAGCATCTCTACCTGCGCAGCAGAGCAAAAGTGCCACGATGGGCTGGCAGAAGGCCGGGCACAATGCTGCATCAGACGGCCAGCAGAGAGCAAGCAAGCACGGGCACAGGTCACTGGAGTCGCACAAGAGCGACTTCAAACTGGCTAACCAGAAATCCAATCTGGAAAAACTAAAACGCTATGCATCCAGTCCCACCTCCTCCTCCTCTAACACTGCCCAGCAAAGCTCACTGAGGTCCACACTAGGAGAGAACGTCACCAGAGTGCAGCAGCAGTCGAAACTAAGCTGTGGTTCGGAAGGAGGAGCTCAAGTGCAAGACAGGCCTGCAAAACACGGTGGCAGGCACTGTGTCCAAAACTTCCCACCTTCGCTTGCTTCAAAGCCCAGTCTGGTTCAGCAGAAACCAACAGCTTATGTGAGACCAATGGATGGTCAAGACCAGGCCCCTGATGAGTCTCCAAAGCTGAAGTTATCAGCAGAGACAACCAAGTCATACAGGGGAGTGCCTTCTAGCAAGCCTGATTCAGCCAGGACCAAGTCAAAGACAGCAAAGTTTAGCATGCCTAAGCAAGATGAGGTAAGTGTCTTTAAACATTTTATGATGTGCGCCACCTTAGATGTATAGATRGTAGCTTATCATAGCAAACTGCGTATATCTCTTTTTACAGATTTTTTAATGCATCTCTTTGCATGTTGAGGTTTTTTTCACTTCTTTGACATTGACATTTTATATTGCAAATAGCAGTCTTACAGTTATAATGAAAATACATGAATAGCAAAATGCTCACYGTCTTCAAGACTGTAACATTTCCTACAGTGGCACATTTTCTGATACCATATATGATGTCACTGACTTTTTTTCCTGAGTGTTGACACATAAATCCTGTATAATTTTAATTCATCTTGTCGCTAGCCTTGTGTATTACTACTAAATTTTCATATTTTGATGACTTTTTCTCTTTGGCAATAATTAAGTGAAGTTCTTGTGATCAGAAATAGTTCTGCCATTCTCAATGTTGTCAAAGTAGTTTCACAATCTAAATAAATTACTTAAACAATAGAAGATCTGTGGAATAGATGAGAATGAGGTAATTAGAGTCTCCTTTTAATTTGTTAGCTTTCATAATATCTGTTTCTATTTCAAAMCAGTTCTAAAAAGATGGAGGTTTTCCTCCTCAAGAATCACCATCTTGTAGAAAACCAACGATGCTACAAGCATGAGAAGATATCTGAACATGTCTGAAAGCTTCTAGGCAATATTTCTGTTACCAGTAGTAGATGTGAAAGGCACCTTGCTTCATCACTGATAGAGTCTGCAATTTTCCATTTGATTTTGAGATTTCTAGAGGGGGAAGAATTGGCTGGTTTTGGCAAGATGAGGGGCATTATTTTTTCTTGGATGTATCAGAGGCCTGTAGGCCAATAAAAGATGATCACATCCTCTTCTTGTGCAAATTGATAGAGCTCCCACGACTTAAACAATTTATGCTGTTTATAGGACTAAACAACTCTGTTTAGCTGAATCATTGAGACTGTCTCAGAGCAGAGATATTGATTGTTTACTCTTATTTGACAGCTGTGGTGTGTCTTGAGATGTTTTTAGACTTAACATTTTCGTTTCTGGCATTGTTAGAGGAGAACTCTCATTTTTGGTAGAGTTCTCTGCCCTCTTAATGTCTGTTTTTCAGAAACAGAGTTCATTGTTGTATTTCCCATCAGTTTGGCCTGGAAAAGAAATCTCTCTGGAAGCAATTACTTTTCTCGGTTCCTTTAGGCGTTATACCCATGTGACTTCTCTCTGAGTTAGAGTTCCATCAGTTCCAAACAACACTGAAGTAATATGTTGTTCCTGAAAAGTGGTTGTTTTAGGCTCTTAGGCGAGATTTGATAAGCAAATCTAGCATTCACAGATTGCTGTAATTGTGCAGATAGATCAGGTAATGGCATATACTAATACCCATTTAGCTATTATTACCTCCTTCAGACTTGTGCTTCTATCTGTGAGTGAAGACTATTGTTAGAATTAAAGACGCCTGTAGCAGTTGTCTGAATCTTTCCAGTTTTCCCCCTTAGCGTATGTAATACCCTACGAACAAGTTTGGAAAGGGGTTTTGATAGGAAATCATTTGTTTCAGAAATTCAGAATTTACTGTTTGCATTCCAGATTGCCTACTTCAGTAGCAAAGAAAGCTTTCACTACTTGTATGTAATCCATAAGATGCATAAGGGTAAATTTATACTGCAGCTTCTAGACCTATAGACATAGCTGAGATGGCTTTAAACTAACTTGTTTAGATACTGATGGCAATGTAAGCTATGGTAGGAGAGACAGAAGCACAGGTTAGCTACCAAGTGTTCACTAACTTCTTGCAGATTTTGTGGCATGCGATCTATTTGAAACAGTATTTGATAACATGAGATATAAACATTTAGCTGAAGCTGAAAGAGGTGGACAAAAACATTGGTAGTGGCTAAACAATTATAAAAAATGACAGATATATTACTTAGAAGAAGACAACAAGTGCTAAAGATATTTGTGGCACTTGAAACTGAAACTGATGAGAAAATAATGTTTAGATATGTTTAAGGGCTGAGAGTCCTGGAGATAAAAGTATCCTGCTTTTCCCCTCCCCTCCCCTTCCCCTTTATCCTATCTGACATTTCCTTTGTTCTAGGATTTTCCATCTTAAATGGCACAAGATGAAATTGGTGGCCCACTAGTATTTGTGCAGGGAGAAATATTGACCAACACTGAAAGTTACTTCAACTTTTGTCAGTGTTGCCTAAGCCACTCTCTCTTCAATTTTCAGTCACACTTCTGCCTGTTTCAAAATATTTTTCACTTSTTATTTGTATTGCAGGTCTCCTACTACAGTGTTGTAAAAATTCAGCCTAAAAGCTTACCCGGTCCCCTGAACCTCTGCAGGAAAAATGAGGCTTCCTGCATTCGGGATGCGACTAAAAATTTCAGGAAAGGCAGTATACCCCTAGTGACCCTGGGATGGCTGGAAGGGTGGAAACGGGGTGACCATGAAGGAAAGACAAACGCGCTAGAAAAGTGTGTGGGAAGCTTCAGAAGCAGAAATGAGAGGGGCAGGAAGCTCTCTGTCTACAGGCATAATTTTATCGCTACACTTTTTTTCTACATTCAGCTCTTAAAACATGTTCATAGTAATCCTATGATCCAAAACCTGTACTTTTTAACTCGGCCTAGGCAAGGTCTACAGCTGTGTAAGGGTAAGGTGTGAGATGAAAGATGAGACTCAACACAGGGAAGATTGATGGGGGGAGACGCTGCAAGAGAGGCAGAGAGGCGAATGGTAAGAAATTACTGTTTCCTCATCTCCTGCAGAATCGATTTTCTTTTCAGAGGAACAGGGGGTGATCAGCACTTGTGTGTGTCATCGCAGCTTTATTTTGAACATCATGTGGCTTAGGCAACTTCAAGTTCCACAGATAAAGAAAACCAGGAAATAATAACAGATTGTTAGAAATCTTCTGATTTATAAGACTGTTTCCTAAGGCATTCAGTTTGAGTTCTCTGTTCCCATGTGCTTTCATTTAGCATGAAGTTTTTTCCAGAGTCTCTTAGTACTAATAGCGATGCATTTTCATTTGTGTTTACTGGTTTGAAGGAACCATTAGCTGAAAAATAAACACAAAATGAAACAAAGGTAAGCCTACATGTAAGAGCTGAAGAATAAGAAGCAATGTTATGCAAAGCGTGTGTCTTCAGGAGGAAACAAAATCCTCTTCTGTACATCCCTTGAGGTTTTCAGAAGAACAGGGCACCAAGTTGGCTGCAGTACAATTATTATTCACTGGAAATAAAAGCACTTGAATACAAATTATAGACCATTACTTTTCAATACATGAAAAAGGTTGATTTTAAATGTAGTTCAATACCTCATTTAATATTTTTAATCGGTTTTGGAAAGCCTTCAATATCTTGACACAGAGTGAAGCTTATAATTTTTTTTTAATTGTTTTAATGAGAGTAACTTGGATAGACCTGTGTGTAGAGAGGCAGCAGTTACTCATTTGGGAATTTAATCTTTAGGAACCAGGTTCATCAGTGTTAATTAGAATCCATACCCAACCTCCCTGTCCTTCCAAAATTATCATATTGCTCTGTATAAATGATAGCTCATCATCTCAAGTCCTCCTATTTCACATTTTGAACTACTTAGGAATTATACTGCTGCAGGTAAAAACCCACTGTACTAAATAGAAAGGTAGAGAAATGTGATACCAGAGTATAGAGGAAAAGAGGTATTAAAACTAAGTGCCTCTCATTTCTAAAAATTTTGTTATGAATGAAACAATAAGTAAAACATAAGGTGGTAAATCATATTCTTTATATCAGAGTTCTGTTTCTGAATTTCATGTTGTAGACTGCATGCTGATTTTTATTATTACTTTGAAGATGCATTATCTATTGTGCTTTGCTTACTTCTCTAAGGGCTATGGAGCAAAGAAAATGAGATTGTATTCAAGAATGACTAGCAGTCTAATGGTAAAAGGGACCGGTTTTGTTTTGTTAAATTTGGGGATGTATTTATGTGAAATGTAGATAAGGTCACCACGAGGACATGTTCTTATTCCACTTCATGGAGTACTTACACAACTTCTTCTGCGGCAGTAATGCACAATAGATTAAATGTTGAATATTCTTTTTCATTTTTGCTCTGGCTTTACTCAGGCAAATTCCTGTTTGCCTGGATGAGATACTCTCTGCAGTCATTCTTGTTCGAGTGGCTATATATAGCTATCAGCATCTGGCACATGCGCTAGCAAGTGTTCTTTAAATCTGCAATCTTTTTTCTTTCCCATCATTTCAATCACTGTATCTTAATAGAAACCAAAAAATAGTATTTTTTCCTCCCTCCTATCCACTCCTCAGAAAAAAAAAAACCTCCCAAATGGGGAGACTTACAGGAAGACAGACTTAATATGACTAATTTGTTCACAATCACATTCTTTTAAGGAGAACTTCGGTGCATTGCATGCATAAGATGTAGTGCCATGTTTAACATTGAAAGTGGAAATTCATGTGTGAAAAAACAAGTGCATCCACATCTCATTTGACTACCGAAGCTCCAGTGGAGAATAAGTAGGGAAGATGGTCCTGTTCAGTGCATGCTTCCTCGGGAAATACTGTGTATCTGGATATACAGGAAATCAGAGCGGAGATAGTATCTCACAAGACAGGAAAAAGGTTTAGCAGAGATCTGAGTAAGTACTTTTTCTCCGAGGGGAAGCACTGTCTTCCCCTTGCTACAACAGAGCCTGTTGAATTGCTGCAGAACTAAGAGTTGAATCCAAGTTTTTCTTCTCTGATTTCTAGTGTGGTGAGTTCTGTCCCAGAGAGGCAGAAATGGAAACAGAGGAGCAGTTGAAGATGCTTTTAGAGAAAACTGAAGAGATAGGTTGAACACGCTAGCAAAAAAAACCACGAGAATTCTTCTGACATCATTCTAGGACTAGCCCAAAGAAGCTGGAGACATAAGCACAGAATTAAGTGTGTTGATACTCCTCTTATGTTTATCAATTTTATTGAAGAATTGCAGTGCTTGAGAAGCCAGTTTGCAATCACAGCACTTGAGTACTGTTAAGTACTGTAAGTATGAGCCAGTTGTAGATGTTTTCTTTCCCAGATGTTCATGGGAAAGAGTTAGCAAGCTGCATTTACAAGAAAACACAGCTCAATTAATCTCTGTAATGTTGCCACTGACCTTCCCCACAAATAAAGGGTATTTTCCCACGTTAAACAGGAAGAAATGAACAACAAGAGCAGTATGGTTCAAAGATCCCTCCTAGCTGTACGTTGTTCAAGACCTTTCAGTGTATCTGTGGGAGAGCTCTGCATAACTGCCCATTTTTATGTTCAGCAGGCTAGGACTGCAAAAAAAGGAATGTATTAAATAGAGAAAGTGTTTTTAGAAATGCTCTTAACAAATACAGTGGAGACCACAATGTGCAAAGATAGCTTTTTTATGTATTTTTTGAATGATGATACAAGCCTTTCCCTTTCTCGCCTTCTGCAAGCATTGAGGCACATAGTAACTTTGTGCATGCAGGCAGTTTCATTGAAAACAGTGGGCCTAATCCATCTAGTTATTCATGCACACTAGTGTTTGTAGAGGAAAATATTGTTTAAATAATTTTACTTRATTTTAGAGCTCCTAGTTTTACTGTTTCCTCCTTCAGGAAAAGTTTAATTTCCCTTTTGAATTAAATATCAAAATCATATTCTGGGAAAACACTACTTGAACTTGTAGGTTTAAAACAAAAATAGTTGCTTTACTTTGAGCTTAAAGCTTTTTATATGCATTGTTTTCCATATGGCATATGCTATGCATTATTTGCTATGCTGAATCACTTGTTGTTCCTCATTGTTTTTAACTAGTAGGATGACTAACGTCAGGGAAAAATCTCTTGAAGTTGGACATTAACTTGTGATTATCAAGGGGATTCCTTAATGTATGCACCTGCCTTTTTACAAGTTTTTCCAAAGGTTGTTTTTTTTCTAATTAATGACAAATATTTTCAGCAGCTCATTGGGTCAGATCCTCCATTTGATGAAACTGCTTTTCCACCTTTTCTTGAGTTGGAAAAGTAGACCCTTTTAGGATAAGGAGAGCTCAATGAATGTAAAAATACGGTTCATTGTGAGAAAAGTGCATTCCTACTGCTTTTTTTTACAGTCAGACTGAACAGTTTGAGTTATGAATCAGCTCTGGAGGTGATACTAAAGGGCATGCATCAAAATGTCCACAACTCTGTATAATTACTTTTTGGTTCCTTTTGATAAGCTCTCTTAAAATAGTAAAGTTGCTGATGAAGGAAATACAATTTCTAGAACTACAAAAACAGCTTTTAACTGCACAGTTTGACTGATTTTTAAGATCCATCAGTAGTGCTTATGATGATGATAACTGAATGATGCAAAAACCCTCATTGCCAGAAACAGAGCAGTCTAATAGACCTTCTTAGCGAAATGCGTCTCTAAAGACACATGGCATTGCTATCACTTTTCTGCCTTTGGCCCCATTAGCATGGATTGTTTTGAAGGCCTGCAGGCATATTCAGCAGTTGGAGAAACTGATCCATTTCTAGATGTTGCTGCAGGAGCTGCAAACTGCAGCACAGTGCTGACACCAGCACCAGGCACTGTCCTCAGTAGCAGGTTTTGTCTGAACTTCTCCTGCCCCACCTGCTTCAGGCTCCTCAAACAAAGGAGTATTTAAAAAGAGTAGGGTATGGACAGCAAAGGAGAGTATGGAGTTTTTAAAATGTATTACCAATGAAGCTTGCAAACACCCTCTGCCTTCTCAGATCTTACATTTGACACCAGACTGTTGTATCAGTGCAGTCAGGTGTAAAGTCCAACCTGCATTGCTCCTGAAGAGCAGTTAGTAGTGCCAACTCACAGTCTCCTTTCCAATAATTATAAGAAGGTAGATCTGTCTGCTCTTTGTCTTCACAGCCACCTACATGGGATCATGCAAGTGTAAAGGTGGACTTTTTTTTTTTTTTTTGGTATCCTTGAAAAAGATTTTACTACTTTAGTCCATAGTTTCCCAAGATTTTCATAAGTCAGAGTGACATGAAACTGCCATCACTGAACATACTCACGGGGGTAAGTTATGGCTGCTGAGCAAGAGGGACAAAGGAGAATGCAAAGAGCTTCACAGATCACTGTTAATTCCAGCTAAATAAATAATGTGTATGTGCCACTTGATATATAAGGTTAAAAAGGTCAGACCTCCACTAATCATTGTGAATGCATCGAGCCAGGCCAGAAGCAGTTAAATTCTTTATTGTTGGTCACATAATCACTTGCAGTAAATGAAGACAAATATACCCTTAAATATCTGCATGAAACATACTTTATTCACCCTGTACATCGTAAAGTTGTCATTTCCGCAGCACTTCTGAATATGGAAGATCTATCCCTGTGGTACCACAAAATAGCTTCCTAGAAAAGTAATTAACAGAATGCTTTTTTTTTCTTTTCTTTTTTTTTTTTTTTTTTTTGAAATTCAGAAAAGATAAATAACGTAGGCGTCTGATTTCCTGTCACTCTTGGTTAACTTTGTATGAAAATGGATAGCTTCCAAATTAAAGCAGGCACCGGCCTGTCTGGAGAAAAATGCATCTGTAAAGAAATGTGCACATTACATATTCATGTAGTTCCAAATATCTTAATTGTATTTTATATGTAACAATCTCATGCACTGAAATATGGTACCTTTATTACTTCATGAGTTAAAAGCAGCATATGAGAGAGGCTCAGATTGCTTATTACATGGCTTAGGATAAGCGTTTCATCTCTCAAACTCTCTCATGTATTCCTCACTCTCTTCTCCCCTGCCAACATGTTTCTCAGAGAAGTGGATGCTCAGTGCAAGGTGGCTCTATACCACCTTGTATTGAGAAGATAAATACACGAAAGCTTTCAGGCCAGTGAGCCACAAGGAATGCTGAGGTCCAGCATTTTCTCTCCAAATCAAAAACTACCATTCATATTCCCCTGTATTTACTGCAAATTGATGTAATGGAAGCTTGTGTGGCTAAGAAGAAAAACAAGTGTATGTCTTGTTTACTTCTCTCACTTTGTCCTAACACATGTTTAAGAAGTGATGGCGTTTAAAATGCTCTCTGTTTTGTAATTATTTTGAAATGAGATGTTGAAGATGATAGTTTTCTCTTGTACATGCTAGAGATATTTGTATTTAAATACCAAGTGTAATCTATTGTTAATCAAATTTTGCATTTATTTAAAGCCAGCTATACAAGTGCATTCAAGTACAAAGGCAGGAGCAGCTTTACGTGATTACAGCTTCTAGAACCAAAGTAGAAAAGGGGAAGACGCTGGCTGGACAACTACAGGATTACTGATTACCAAAAAACACAAAACCAATATTAATACAAAGTATACAGAAAGGCTTGGGATTTCTGCATTATTTTCTAAAAGACCTTCTGTAGGTTTAATTACAATCTCAAGGACATCTGATTCAAGAAAATGCCAGTTAATTTCTGATCTTGTAGAATCATAGAATCCGTAAGGTTGGAAGGGACCTCCGGAGATCATCTAGTCCAACCTCCCTGCTCAGCAGGGTCACCTAGAGCATGTTAGACAGGGTTGCATCCAGGCGGGCCTTGAATATCTCCACAGAAGGAGACTCCACAACCTCCCTGGGCAACCTGGTCCAGTGCTCCGTCACTCTCACAGGGAAGAAATTCCCCCTCACGGTCAGGCGGAACTTCCTGTGCTTCAATTTCTGCCCATTGCCTCTTCTCCTGTCACACGAGGCAACTGAAAAGAGTTTGTCCCCATCCCCTTGACACCCTCCCTTCAGGTACTTCTACACATGGATAAGATCCCCCCTCAGTCTTCCCCAGGCTGAAGAGGCCCAGCTCTCGCAGCCGTTCCTCATAGGGCAGGTGCTCCAGCCCTCTGATCATCTTCATAGCTCTACGCTGGACTCTCCCCAGTAGCTCCATGTCTCTCTTGGACTGGGGAGCCCAGAACTGGACACAGTACTCGAGATGAGGCCTCCACAGGGCTGAGGAGAGGGGCAGGATCACCTCCCTCGACCTGCTGGCAACACTCTTCCTAATGTACCCCAGGAGACCATTGGTCTTCTTGGCCACAAGGGCACATTACTGGCTCAAGGTCAATCTGTCATCCACCAGCACTCCCAGGTCTTCCTCTGCAGAGCTGCTCTCCAGCAGGTCAGCCCCCACCTTGAACTGGTGCCTAAAGCATGCAGTTGAAATGTGCTGCCTAGAGAAAGAGCATGGAATGGAGCACCAAGTGGCAGAATGAGATGAAGGGTTTGAAAAATACTGTAAGCAGATAATGTCTTCTTGCACCAAATTGTAAACACTTAGCATGCAGGGAAAGTAAAACATAAACAGAAGAAAAGGACATAAGAATAATCTGGACCCTCTAAGAATGAAGGAGTCTGAGAAAAAAAGAATTACATGAGCATGAAAGGAGAAAAGAATGAATTTATGTTTTGAGAAACCTACTGAAATTGCTGCTGGCATTGCAGTCATAATTTATGATAGAGTCCCTATGCAAGATGCTTTTGGTAACTTAGAGGTGGTCAAGCAGGCTTAAAAACAGTAGTTTTTTGCTGCAGAGTATTCATATTTGTTGCCATGAGGAAGCCTTTGGGAGCACCTTTTCAGTGCAGTTTCTGCTCCTGAACAGGAGTGGATCTGTGTCTGGAGGCTCCCCTGACAGACTCAGGCTGCAAAGTTGCAGTATTTTCTAAAGCAGCTCATCCTCTCCTGTGAGGGCAAAAATTTAGATGGTGACTATCACCTTCTTTGCAGATGTGATATTACTGTCTCAGGAGGGAAACGCAGTAAGTACTTCCCCATTATCAATTTCTCCACATGGGCTGTATGCCAGCACACACAGCGGGCCTGGGTCCTAGGCATAGATTTTGTGGAAAACAGAAGAGATGAAACCTCATATCCACATAGGATATGCCAAATATGGTTTTTTTTGTTTTGTTTTTTTGTTTTTTTTGCTATTTTCTTACATAGATTTGAAATCAGCACTGCACCTAGTGAGCCTATCATCGTGCTTCATGCCCATGGTCTGGAGCAGATACCTCTAGCACAGCAGTGCAACACAGCATTCATAACATGGTCTCAGCATCTAAAATAGCACACACCTTTTCCCTTGCCTTGCCTTGCCTTGCCTTGCCTTCCCTTCCTTCTCTTTTCCTCTCAGAGAGTTCTTTAGGAGCCAGACAGCTCTAAAATAGACCATATTAAATTCAGAGGGATAAACTGAGATGTGGGCAGATGGAGACACCTCTCTGGATAGCATAGCAAGCACCAACCCAACAGACCAGATGTCTGCTTTGGTGCTTGTTGGTCTGGTAACCCATAGTTCAGGATGAGGTCCAGGCTACGTCCTCCATAGATATAGGTCACCATGCAGAAGTTTAAATGCATCCACACTGAATTAATATCAAAGCAAGGCGTAAAACTGAAGAGATTTATCTCCCAATTCTGTCCTCCAATATTTGCAGTACAACTGGTTGTATACCACAGTAGCATATAAACTCTTCCATAGCCTTTACTCTGTAAATGAAAGTTATGCAAAAGCATAAGTAAAGGCTTTTTGCTAAACTCTGAATTAATGCTGTATTTCTTCCTACCATTTAGGTCACTGAGACAGAGATGGTTCCTGAGTGATTATGTCACTTATGGTTTACCACTTCCATCTGAGTTACTCACTGATCATGCTCCACTTGAAATTAATAGGAACTTTGCCATTGAATTCAGTGGTAGCAAGATCAGGGTTTGACAGGAACGAATATTTTTTTTCTACATTATATGAACTTCCTTTGGTCAAGAAGATATTGCTTGAGGGAAGACACTTTTTTTCCTTCAATCTCTGTTTTGTTCCAGAAACAGAGATGTAATACTTGTGGTTGTTTTTGACATAGTTATTACTTCGAAGAAAGTCAGCAACAGTAATAAAGAATAACGATCTGTGGCATAAGATGGCATTTGAATTCAGAAATCCTCCTGAAATGTTATGCTCCGTTAATATATTAACTTCAGGACATCTCTTTAGAGCATCAAAGGAGTTTCTTGACCAGTCCTAGGTGCTTGAATCATTTTTTTTTCTCATGTAATTAAGGTTTCTAGCTCCCTCTTCAGAATCAGTTTCCTCACTGACTCTTAAGTGAATAAATCTACATGAGTGATTTCATGACAGTCGTACATTAGGAATTATGGCATAGCCCTGCACATAACTTACAGAACTATCTCAATACACAGAGAAGAAACCATAAAACATGCCGATTGGGAATTTCTCAGATATGCTAATTGCTGCTATATAAAGAGCACGGGATGAAGAGCTGACACAGAGGAAGTTTGACTAAAAAGTACCTGCCACAAATCTTTGAAGGTTTGCTGAGGAGCGGATCCTGCTGCCTGCCACCTCACTGCAGAGATCTGCTCAGCAATGCAATGTCTTTGTAGCTCAAGCCCCGGTGCAAAGACTCACAGCTCCCACCCGCCGAGGTGTCTTGGGCAGCAAGGCTTTGGCTCCCAGGGTGCTAGGATGGGGACTGGCCATCTCCAGCAGCTGCAGAAAGGTGAGAGCTGCCACCAGCCTGGGGACCCCTGGGGTCCACAGCGCTTCTACTGGTGGTGGAGAAGGCGTTCTCACCCTCTCAGCTCTGCCCTGCCAGCATGAGCTGCCCATGCCAGCTTGCTGACCATCCGAAGAAAGTCCCACATGCAGTCCTGATTTATTGCTCTCGAGGCAGACCAGATTGTGTTTTCCCCTTCCATCTTCTCTAAGAGTTTGGCTCTCCAAGTAAAACTAATGTTTTTGTTAGATTGGATTTTTGTGCATGGGCTAGTCTAACTAATAGGCTTCTACTATATCTTCCATGAAACTTAGGTTTGTAACTACGTGACAGTAAGGTACTATCCACACAAGTCGTTCTCTTAATTTCTTTCTAAACTTTTACTAAGGAGACATCCTCTCCAAGCTTTTCAAATGAGCTCCATATTTATAGAGTACAACATAAAGATTTTGAACATAGAAGTTGAGATGCAGTTCAGAAAATGCAGTTGTGAACATGATACCTGTTATGCACTGAATAGACAGGTATTTCTGCACTCAGTGCAGTGGGGTTGGATCACTGAACTCATTTTAGGTAGGCCATTAAACATCACTGTTTAATACTGATTTTTAGCCATTGCACTTGCACCCTTTGCTTTAAGTTGCTCTAGCAGACAGAAATTAGTGCTTAGCCCAGCAGCTAACAGCTGCTCTGCTACTCCTGCTGACACTTATGTGTGTTTTTTCCAAGTTGCATGTACTGTATTTGCTTCTAAATATAGTGATTAAYGTGGAAAGATGAAATCAAATAGTTATTATTCAATAAATTTAATACAGAATACTTTTTAAAATAAGTCAACTAAACAAATCAAACAGTGTAGAAATGAAATGCGCCTTTGCAGGCCCTGTGGGAAATTTAGCTAATGAACTGAAAATGATCGGTTTCTAGACAGGCAAGAAAGTCTGCTTGATTTAAATAAATTTCAACTATTTGCCTCCTAATTTTAAAATCCTGGTTTGGGGCATGATCACACGAACAAAGTAACTTCAGTGCAGCCTGTGCGGTTTGAAACACAAAGCTAAGCAGGATTAACTTTAAAACGGTAATATGCCATGCTGTTAAAAAAAAAAAAAAAAAAAAAAAAACTTCTGCCTTCCGGGTGTGGCTGTCGTTTAAATGCAGTGACGTCACCCTGCGAGCCGTTAAACCGTTATCAATGAGCAGCTCTGCGTCGCCTAATGACTGCCGTGGAGCTGAGAAAGGTTTTATAATGTTCCTTCGGTTTGTTCATCGTTTTTGTTTGATAATTGTGCTGAAAATCAATGACAGCTACAGAGTACAGAAATTTGATTGAACCAAGTATAAATATAGTCAGCAATTTAGGCTGTTCTTACTCAATAGGAAAATGTCTTTGGATAATAAGTGGATTCCTATCTAAATTCATGAGTTCTTTTATGACATTTTGGGTTAAGCCTGAAAGAGATTAATCTTTTTCTGATAAAGTTGCATAAGCTGTGATTTCTCCGGTGACCACATTTAATTGGATATTAAATAAAGTGCTTATCTTTACACCAATAGGTTTTACAGACTGGATTTTTTTTCTGAGCTGTATTTCACAGATTAAGTAACAAGTAGTAGACACAYACAGAAATTGTCGATTAAACCATGATATGTTTAGACTAAAAATTAGAATGTGTTGATTCATGTAGGCTTTTGAGGTCCATGATTGAAATTAAGGGTTAAATGTAAAGAATAGAGGGAAACTATAGCCTGGTCCTAAGRATTGTGAGTCTAGGTCAGCTCTGTATATTCTTCCTTTGCCAAGTATCYTTCAGCAAACATATAGTGGGATTTTTTGTTGAATTTGACAAGGAGCTTAAATTCTTTATAATGTTTTTGAAAAGTGTGGGGTCAGGATTCATTATGCAAGGTGCTGTACAAGCACACAGTGAGACATGTTCTGTAATAGAGTGTATCTGCCCTAGAAAGGCACAGGAAAGGTTAACAGGAGTCTGAAAACTGAATTAACCTATCGCACCTGGAGAAAGGAGATAGGGACAAAGCTGAGAGAAGTACCCAAATGGAAAGCATAGATGGTGTTCAGGAGGAAGGAGTCTTAATAGGGTGAGCAAAGGCCGCTCCTAGGAGGGAGAATGAGACAAAGAAAAGATGATGGAAGAGGTGAAGCTGAAATCTGTGACTGGCTGGTATAAGAGATATTCATGTGGGGCTCTGCTTATGGAGAAGGTGGACCAAAAAAAGGGCTCCAAAAGGGCAGAAGATAGTTTGGACTCACTGCATTTCCTTTAATGATAATGAAGGACACTCTTTGGAGCTGAAAGGACACTTCTGTCCCAGAAAATGGCRGGACATTGAAGGAGTCTGGCTGGGCGCCTCAGGCCGCATGTGTGAGATCAGTGGGAACATACACAGCAGCTGTGCAGAACCAGGCAGGAAGGTACCACCAGTGTGAGTCTGAGGCATTACACGGGGAGGAAATAAATGAAGACATTTGTGTTGAGTAAGCTGCGCTAAACCAAATGATGTGGAGCTCACGCTAATTGCCGTTTTTTTCCCACTGGTGTGACATATTGTGAATGTGAGAACAAACTGATGCCTCCCTGTGTAATCAACCCTACTTTTGACTTGCTGGGCACTGAGCTGACAGCTGTGTGATAGCATTTTGTTGGGGATTTTTTTCTCCTATATGAGACAAGAGAATTGCTGTAATGCTCTGCTGCCTGCTCTTGAACTTGGACAGCTTCTTCCTGCTGGAATTATTTTGACCTGGGCATGATCAACTTGGAAGAGGCGCTGTGCAGGGTTGTTAGTTTGGTTTTTTTCCTCCCAAATAAATAGAATTTACCCATTATACAAAGCATATAATGTTCCTGAGATGATGTCAGATTTTGAAATTGTAGTTACTCACTGAAGGGAGCTTGCTTCCTATAGCGAGTCAGAGGAGGCTGGCAAGGCTACAGGTCATGTTGGCATACTGGCTGCTGTGGTGACTCAATCAGCGTGCCTCCAGGCGCTGGCAATTTTTGTCTGGGATTCAAGTCACAAGGTGTTAAAAAGCCTAAGTGTGYTACTGAAAGCTAAAAATGGGAAATAGTTCCATGAGCTTCAAGAGTAATGGGGACATGCATAATGGTGTTGAGCTAATTTCAGTCTGGGGTCATTGGGCCCTCTCTTTTTTGCATGGTTGAAATGGCTGTGTCCAGATGATAAAGATGTTGACAATTATCTTCTCCATCCTTCAGAGACAAAGTTAAGCCTTTTCCTTTTGCTTTTTCCTCTTTTTCTTTTTTCTTCTTTTATTACTAGTTTGTCATGACTTTTGACATTGGCATGAGACTACCTTCTAGAGGAATTTCCTTTGCCTTCTGGGCTTCTCATAATGTAAGCTTTTTGATAAGAATTGTTCCTTGAAGCCTTTTTTAGGATGGTGTTCTCTTTGCTGCCTGTCACAGAAGTCAGCTACTAAATTAGCAGCCATTATTTCCCCCTAGGCTTCAGGAAAATAGTAAATTATTTAAAATTTTTCTCTGACTTATTTTATTTCCAATAAAACAAGTATTTCCTATAAAACACCCAGACAAGAATGACAAGCTTCAGAGCTTGTGCTGTTTTTGAAGGCTAAGAGCTGGGTCAGGGACTACATCTGCGTGCAGCCCCTAGCCATGTACTGTGGTTTCTGAGGCGAGCAAGGCAGAATCAGAAACTCAGAGAGCAGGAAGTAAATTTAGATGCATCCTGGTGTCCTGCTGCAAGTCCCTGTGCATATCTGTAATTTCTCCTATTAGTAGGCTGGCTGCAGAACTGCCCATACAGTCGAGGGAGAGGGAAACTACTATGCAACTAGCTTGGAGCATCTTCCTAGCAGAGATGTGTCTATTTTTAATCCTTGTGCATTAGCTTGGAGAACATGGGTAGGATGCAGACATACCCTTAGAGGCACAGTTTGGAAGAGTGCTGTTTGCATGTAGACCTCATTTCTCTGTAATAAGTAGAACTTGTAGAATTGTTCAAGGGGAGGCAGATTCATATAAGTGATTTCTCTGTCTTCTGTCAGCTTGGCAGTGCTGAAGTCTGATGACGCTGAAAAAGCAGTGTCTAGACTAGCACCAAATGTATGTATGCTGTATTTGTACTTTCCATGGTTCAAGGCCCCTGTAGGTATAAGTTGTCAACTACTGAGATTTACTTCTTCACTTGTTGCTCTCTTATTAGCATGCAAAGAGTTCACCCAAATGGATAACAACGTCCACGCAGCCTAACAGAAGTTTAATCTCTGGTTTAATGGAGGGGCTTTGTAAAACTCACATGCGCAGCTACAGCATTTCTAAATTGCCAACACAACAGCAGAAATTTAAGTGCAGTTTTTATTCCAATAAAGATCTGATGAAATTATGCCTAATGGTCTGCACTTTTATAGGCAYATGCAATGCTCCCATTGACTTTGACTGCTTTTGTCAAGGTATTTCAGTACTACTGAGCTAAGGATCATTACACTGTGCTATTACAATACATTAAACTAATGCTACCATTTTTCCACTGTAACAACAATACCTGGCGACTGAAGGCTACCTCTGACCCAATAACTTGAATTTAAATATATGTTTCAGATTTAAGAACATGTGTCATTTATGAAGTTTGACAAAATTTAGATTCAATTAGACCATACCTCTACTCAGTTCCATTCTTAGCATAAAAACAAAACACAYTTGGCACCTACAAACAGACTAGAGATATTAATATTTTTAAGAATGTGAAGCTTTTTGTTTATCAGTAACTTGATTAAAACTACATTTGAAATAAACTTTCATTGATTTGCATGCAAACAGCACTGGAATGATAYAGCTAGAGTGTATGTTTCCCAATTCCCAAAGCTTGTGTCCTTGCAAAGCAAAATCATTCCTTGACTGCTGTTGATGCAGCATGCACTGGGGAGTATTCATGCATGTGTCCTGGAACTGAGTTCTGTTATCTGATTTGTGTTATTAAAACCAACCCACCAATTTTGCCYGAGTTCTGCTTGTTCTAGTGTAACAGCAATTGCTGTATTTAAGATAGCTTTGCAGAGATTACTTTATTGGTTGCTAAGAAATTAATAATTTAAAAATCATCTGACTGATACTACTGTATGATAAAGTGGACCATGGACTAGAGGAAAAAAAATGGAAACAAAGACCCTGAGTTCCCTTGGAAACCTCTGTAAACTCATTTTAAAAATGAATGCACAGCATCTGCCAGACAAACAGGAATGAGTACTTGATAACCAAAACAGAATGAAGATGTGCACAAAAAAGGACTTGTGCTGGTTGTCCTGTATCACTTTCACTGTGCATCTACAAACAAATGAGAGAGATGCAAAAGCAAGTTTGATTCATATGGCAGGTCCTTCTGATACTGTTTACTCCCTGAACCCTGGAGTGACTTGTTTCCTGAAGAGTAATGTGTTGATTACTATTAAGCTGGGAAGRGCACTTTGCCTTATTTAAGCTTTCAATACCCTTATTCTTTAAGAACCAGCTTTTTAGAGCCATTCCGCATAACAAAAATATTGTGAYACGCTTGAGCAGGGGCGGGAGTTGGACTAGATTATCTCCAGAGGTCCCTTCCAGCCTCAACAATTCTGTGATTCTGTGATGAAAGGACAAATAATAAAGTTACATATGGATCTGGGGAATCATGTTTTTTAAGACAGGAGGCCAACAAGTTTCTCTGCAAAGGCATCTCATGGCTCATCAAACACTGGAGTCATTCTAAAATTTAGAAGAATTTTGCTTGTGAAACAGATGTAGACTTGATTACAGAAGTCCTGATTTGGCCTCYTTTTTATATGCATGCAAATTTGCATATACAGAATCACCTGCTTACRTGCTTTTCCAGCTCTCATAACTGTGCCTAAAGTCTAATTCCTGACTATTTTAAGTGACAGACTACTGATGCTAAAGGTGTGGTACCCCGCACACTAGTCCTGGCACCAGAGAAGTCTTCAAAGATAACCTCACCTGCAATTTTTCTAAGGACACTGTAAGACCTTTTGTGTCCCTTTACAAGCTAGAAATGGGTTAGATGGTGCAGAATTGGCATAGTCCTGTACAGATGGACCCCAGTCTGCAATTGGGTTAGGTTCAGGAGACGTGGGCTCTCTTTCTGGTGCTGTTACCTTCCTGTAGGGCCCTCGTATGGGGAAAGGCCAGCTCTCATTCCCTGTGAACAGCAACAGAAAGTGATCAGCTGCTGCCCTTGATGCTGCACAAATAGTCTCGTCGGTGTTGCTGCACCGGGTGAGAACAGTAGAGGCAGCTGGGTGGTTAAAGGCGGTATCTCATATTATCTTGAGGCCCATAGTGCAAAACAGGAACAAAATGTACCAGGAAACAAAGTGTGCATCTTCTCCACAGCACCACTTTTCTTTCATGGCTTTGTGGGCCCTTTTTGTTAGTGGAGATTTCATTTGAATTCTTTGCGCATTGGTCTGCCATTAAAGTCTTGACATTTACTATTTGCAGGTAGTTACATACTTCTAGGAAATAGCACTGATGATGCAGCAGCATTAGTTCTTTGCCATATAAAGGTGTGCACTGTCTAGAAACTGGTTCTTAAGCAATAACATTTTTTGTAAGCGTGTGAAGACATGCATGCAAATATCTTTAGTTGCACTTTATTAGTCCCAGCACTAACAGGTAAAGGCACACATCGCTGCAAAGTGCAGATTTTAAACCCTACATTCTCTAAAACACAGAGCGTCAACTTCTGAAATGAGTATCAGAAGAGGACCGAGTATATGGAGTTATATATCCATACAGTAGGAGCCGCATTCAGGCTTTGATCAGGCCTACATCTCTCTGAAAAATAACTGCGTTCAAACTTAATCATCTGGTTCTATACAGTACTTAAATTACAGATGGATTTAAATTGAATAAATATATTCACTAGGGAAAGCATAGTGGCATAACTGAATGGCTTAAAATACATCTAAGGTGAAGCTGTTCTTCAGATTATCAGCAGATTTGCAGATATGCTCTCTAAAGAGTCCATAAGTCTATGGGCCTCGATAATCACATTCTCTTTCTTTAATTATCACAGATTTTCAGAGAGGAGACAATTCCAGAATACTGTTGTAAGAGTTTGCATGACAACAACTAGGTTATTTAGCTATAGAATACCTATAGCTCAGAAAGATGTATCTTTGGAGTGAGAAAAAAAGAAGCCAAAGAGTCTTTTTATATTGTAAGACRGGCTCTCAAAATACTATGTGGAATTTCTGATGTGCCCATGGCAGTTGTGAGGGTTCAGTCACTGCTGCTGCATTAATAATCCCTCTCTGCTTTCACAGAATTTGAGGGTTTTTACTTTAAAAGGGTCACATGATTTCTTCTTTAGTGGATCATGCTACGTGACCTTTTAAAATGTGTGGATAACTGAAGAAGCAATAAATCTAGTGCATTTCATGATTAAAAGAAGCCTCTCACATTTTCTCCCTTTTTTCTTTTCTTTTTTAAGCATGTCATTTGCAGAGTGGTGGTAAAATACAGTTCAGAAACTGTTTTGAAATTTTTTTTATTGGACGCAGTAGTAAACTTTGGTATTGGATTTTACAACTGAAATGTGGACTTAGTAGGTATCGGTGTTGTATTATATTTCATATACTGAATGAGTTTGATGAGCAAAGACCAAAGATTAGCATGCAAACTACCCCCATTGTTTCATATTAAAAAGTGAATATTTAAAAGCYGAAAATGCAAATTTGTTTCAGTTACATAGCACACATTTTTCAGTATGTAAATGTGCCACATCTGTTTATTTGTTTTGCTGCAGACACAACCAGCAAGAGTTTAGTGATGAAATCTGTTCTTAATTATGATAGCAGCTGTTGGAGCAGTAGCCATTTTTTTCCTCCTGATGTGAAGTTGCCTGATTTACTCATTTTTGTCTGCATTTGTCAGGGCTGCCAGTGCAGAGAGAGAACTCTTTGTGAGGGGTTGCAATTTGTTTTCTGTGCGAGAGCCAGTGAAAATTGACTAAATCTGCACAGCAGGGTAGTTTTATCTTTTCTTTTCCTGCATTGCAAGCTGTTGTACCTCTGCTCCAGCACAAGAGGCCTATAAAACTACCAAGCAAATGAGTGAGCTGTTAAGGGTTCCAGCAAGTATCTTAGCAGTGGCTCATGTAAACTAACTATGCCTTAATGAAGAAGGAAAAAGCTGTCTGACATCATGGATGTGGGACAGATGGTATTAATATAATGTATTGATAAACAGTTTGGAAGCTTATTTTTCCTTCCTCAATTATTTCGTTTCCATGTACAAGCCGAGTAGCTTACTGAAGTGTCTGTGCCAGAATGCCAGGAAATTTAATGTGGTATTTCCTCAATATTTTGATGATAGGAAGAAAGAAAAGGAGTGGGAAGATTATAAAAGGATGATAAAAAAATCTCTTTCTGAAGAAAGGATCTCTCACAGTAATTTTTTAATGAGGCAGAGCTGTTGAAAATCAACACGGAAAATGATCAAGAATCCTTCATACTATAATGAAATATTGGCCAAATTCACAGTGAAAATGAAAACAGAATAAAAAGAAGACATAAGTTATTGATACTAAAACTTCTGTACTAAGAGTCTACTGCATGAAACATTTATGGTCTCTCTACAATCATAGACTAATAATCTGTTTCACACTGGATTCTTTCCACACCAATATTTTATGCATTATTTTCTGATCTAGGCAAACGCTAAGTTTGAACAGATTTCAACCCTGTTCCTTTCTCAGTTAACTTTTTGATGGGCTGATCCTGCATCACTAAAAACTATGCAAATTTGGCCACAGACTATAGTGAAAGCAGGCACAGGCCCTGAAGGAATATGCAAAAACTTGCTATTCTTTATTCAAAAAAAGCAATTTGCTTTTGCTTCCACAAAGCAGAAAGAGTTCAGTCGGTTTCTTCATCCCATTATTTTCTGCAGTTCAGTCTTTCATGTTACTCTTTTGGCCATTACATCTTAGGTTTAAGTAAAATGCAAGATTATGAGGTTAAGAGAAGGTACAGGTGTACAGATGGGTAATTGCTAAGAAATTCTGTCCACAAGTTGCTGCTTGCTTAAAAAAAAAANAAAAAAAAAAAAAAAAAAAAGGCAAAAAGATGATACCCTACATTCTGGTGAGGAACTGGAATAGTATAAACAGTAGTAGATATGCAAGAAGGTGTAATACTTTGCTAGCCTATTTTATGCCATGCTGGAAGTAGCAGACAGGTGTACTCTGGCAAGGCTACCCTTGAGTGCCGCGCTCTGTCTACTGCTAGGTTAGCTACCATAGTGGCCAGYGACTGTGGGGTATCAGTGGAATAAATGGCATGTCTTACAATCAGCAAATTGTCCTACTTTACTTTATTCTTCTGAGCTTTCAAAGATGCCTGAACAAAGCTAATTTTCCCCTTACAAACTGCATATATAGTTCCCATTAGCTTGAGTGGTAGAACTGTGCTATTAAGTTCTCAGGTTCCCTCTATTTTCCTTTATGCTTGAATTCCTTCAGAAAGTCACTTCTTCCCCTGTCAGGAAGCCCAAGAGCTGTTGCTGGGTTATAAAACTGCTGGAATTTAAAAAGCATTTTTTGGACTTTTATCAAGTGTTTGTTTTCATGAGAAGGAGAGTTGAGAGGGAGGCAAGAGTCATAATGAAGTTATCTGAGAAGTGAGGAAGGTCTGGAATCTCAGCTGAAATTATATCTAAAATATATCTTATCTGACTTTTGACCATGTCTTTTCTCCTGGGTGGACCTAGCATATGGTATTTCTAATATGGACATGGTCATGTGAACTACTCAAGGCTCCTTTTGCACTCAGTGAAATAGACAGTTTTGGGGAGCAATTAATCTAATCTTCTCAAATCTCCARTTAGAATGAGATGAATCCTTAAAAGCATGTAGTGTTCTCCACTGACTAGCAAGAGAACCTAGAGAAGTTAGCTTTCCTGTAGATATCTACAGTTAACCAAATGTGTCCCCTGCTTTTTGTAGGTGGTGGGGCTTCTGAAAGATGCTGTCTGCGTATTGCTTCTGTGCACACCTAAATATCTGCTGTAGGTTTGAACAGTAGTCACTGAACCGGTAGTTGTGGATTGCATATTATTCTCTTAGTGGTTTTTTTCCCCTCAAAAATGCTGTTTACAAGAGGTTATAGGTTTTAGCAAAGTGTCATCACACTTTAATATCATGATTACAGTAATAAACATACAGAAATATTACTCTGTAGCATTATGTCACTGAAGTTGCTGACACAGTAAATTGAAAATGGGATACAGTGAATTATGACTTATGACTTCAGAATATATTACAGAGGGTACTTTAATAAAAGAGGTGCATATGATACTAATTACACTGTGAAATTACACTGTAATATACTTCAAGTAATCACACTTCAAAGTGACAAAATATTCTTAAAAGGCATCTTCACAGGGATGCTGTCTGTTCCAGTCTTTTACTCCCTTTTCCTTATTACATTAAAAAAAATGTTTACTTTGGTATTCGCAAATGTTTTCAGATGTGTTCCATATAATCATCCTCAACCATTATGTGATTCTGTGATATAAAAACAAAGATCTGATATGGCATTTGGCTCAGTGCACGCAAATGCACCTAAGGCAGCAAAATCATGGATTCCCCCTTATAAGAGGTACTGTGAAAACAGAGGAAATATGTTCTTCAAATTTAGGCAATGAAAAGGCTTAGAGATGTATTATAGCTGTCTACATCCCTGATGTAGAAATGCATACATGCTTGCTGCTGTCTCAGGATGCTTATCTCTCGAGACTGCTCACTGCCAGCACACAATCTGGCACGGGACCTGGCCTTCCTGCTGACAGTGGTTGTCTTGTAGGCTCCATTGCCAGCATAGGGAGATGTTTGTAGGGAATTTTCTTCCTTGTATAACATGATGCTTTTTCTGCCTGGAGCTATGGCTCAAAAAAAAAAAAAAAAAAAAAAAAAAAAAAAAAAAGATCTTAAAGTGCATAACACAAAATCTGCACCAGTGTACCTTCAAAATTCACATCTGTTTGAATACAGGGTTTGCTCTCAGTCATTTCTAGCAAAAACACATTATCTTTAGTATTCAGATAAAGACATAGGCGATATCTTGGCTCCATTGAAGGCAAAGGTAAATTTCTCACTAGCATCAATGGACTTCCCTAAAATTTGAGGTATTTTTGATAGAGATAGGTTAATTTTCTTTTTGTGAATAGTAGATTCTCCAAAGCAGTCAGTGTAGAGGCAGACAGAGTGAATTGCTAGAGGGAAAAAACAAACACAGAAAGGTTGAAATAGCTGATTCCCGAATTTCAAAGTCAAATACTGCAGATTTTTAATCTGAAAGAGTTGCCTTATTTCGAAGTTTTCCTTTTGTTCTTACTTTTTCATAGGATAAAAAGATCATAAAATCAGAACATTTGGTTTCAAATTAAATGTTTTCAGTGATATAATATGATTAATTTACATTTTTTTCCTTTTTGAAAAAACAATAAAACAAATATATCCATCTCAAATGAGAACAATTTTGCTTACATCGTTCACCTCAGCTACCAACCTAGAAAATCCATTATTTTCACATTTTTAATTCATGGTAAAGTCTTAGGAGCTATTTTGGCCTGTCACTTGATGGGTATATTACATAAAATATCTTAAATATTTATGAACATATCAAACACTATGACAGAAGTAACTTGACTATGAAATTTGTTTTCTGAAGTAAACTTTATAGATTTAACTCTGTATAATGAAGAAACTCTTGCTTAGACTTCTGTCAGAATATAAAAAAGCATTCCATTATAAAGCCTGTGATTTAAAATATAGGGTGTTGGGGGGGACCAGAAGGGGKTTTTTTTGTCCTCCTTGTTGTGGGTCACTGTAGGTTAAACTACACTAGATGTTTAATTCATGGCCAAGAAATATGTGATTTTTAGTAGGTTTTCCTACTGGAGTACATCTCTCTGTGACTTAATTGGAAATTTAATTTAATTTAAATTGAAAAGTGTTTTTCATTTGTGAAGTATTCCCATCAGAAATCTAGGATATCTTACAGAATTTAATTCTGCATCATTGTTAAACTCTTACTTGAATATTTCTCAGCAATGTTCTCACATAGTCATAAGAATCTCTGTGTTTGAATTTTGCATTGTGTGCRTTTGATGAGAAGTTCCCTAATTTAATGCATCCATTTTTTCCTAAAGAAAAAGTGACAAGAAGAATAAATAATTAACAGAAAAGTTTGAAAGTGATTAATTTCTTGAGCATTTGTAGAGATAGTGTTGTAGGAAATCCAGGATATAGTTGTTTAGTATATGGAACAAGCTAATACAAAAGGCCYCAACTTTGCCCCAAGGGAACCTGCTGGCAACTCTCCAGGAGCATCATTTGCATTACATGGASCAGCCTGTAACTTCCATTTTCTTTAATATGGAGATAAGGGCTGCAGACCTCTGCCGGTGGTGCAGAGCCCTCCATCTCACTGCGAGCCTTCACCTATCACACCAGAGAGCATTGCTCCTTAGGACTAGTGGTCTTTGACCCCACTTCATATAGAGGAGATCTCAAACTAGGCATACTAAAGACACAAGGCAGATAAACTCCATGGGAGACCTGTACACATTTGGCCGCACTTCAGTAACTCCTATGTTAAGCTTTAGAGGAAAAATGATGTTTAATTGTCTTTTTTTTAAAAAAAAAAAAAAAAAAAAAAAAAAAAGACTTCTTTTTCAGTCAGCAGTGATCTCTAGAATAAACTTAAGAAGTCAAGTGCTAGCGTTTTGGCCATACAAATCCCATCCATCAGTGCACTTAATATATTGTTAACAGGGTGAGGACATGAAGAAGGAGAACAGGACAAAGTAACAGGGTCAAATGAAAGAAAGAAAATAGGTCTGGGTAACAGACCCATTTTGTGTGGGTAACGCAACGCTGACCAGTGGTGGTCTTGCTCAGACCGGTATTGCAGACCTTACTGGAAGTCTGACTGCACTCTTGGAGAAGGCATTTCATGGTCCTTATAGGTACTCGGGTGCTGGTTGGTGGCTGCTCTTGTAGCAGCACTTGAAAAGCTGGAGAAAAACTGCTTARTTTTGTTTTGTTTTTGCTTTGATTTGTAATTAATTTTCTGTCTGCACAGAGGAAAGGCACACACAGCATGAGGGACCAACATCCATACATGAAACCCGTAATTTTCTGCATGATACAAACGTTTGAAGGCCAGGACCAATTTTTTCCCAAAACTGGGAAATGRAACACTGATCTGAAGTTGTACTGCTGATCCATCATTATACTCAAAGGGCACTGCTGATGCGAAATGAAATGCCTGGAGATTTGCAAAGAGTAGGAAACACGGGGAGGGCTTACATAGTGGGGAGCGCTGCTTTTCATACACGTCCAGCTGTGGCCGCTGCCGCTTTCTCACCAGCTGAACCCAAGTCTACACAGTCCCAGCCCATCCTGAGACTTTCTGCTCCTCTTTGTGAAGGACAGGCCGAGGAGAGCTACTGCTGGAGCACAGAGGAGCTCACACCTCTACGTTGGGTGCTCAGACTCGAAACAAAACCCCCTCAGATACAGCATCAGTTTAGGTTCAAATTTTGAAAATCCTGACTCAGGCTTTAAACATCATTTTCTCTTTCATATAAGCATGAGGAGTTGGAAAAAAAATAGATGGGAAACAGGTGGGTCAATATGAACTATATATGGCCTTATCCTTTCTTATGGTGAAGCCTCTTTATCTTACTTTGGTGTTATAAAAGAGCTCTAAAATCAGTGTAGAAATTGCAATTTACATTCCATTACATTCTCTGTAAAGAAATTCACTGTCAGCATGATGGAGAAGAGACATAGTTTAGTGATAATGAGAATCAGGCCCATTATTCCCAAGAAATTCATTTTGTTTGAGGGAGAGAAGGGGAACTTCTAGGTCATTTCAGTAGTTATTTTGTTCTGTAAAGAATAAATAAAGGAGACTCTGTACCACTGGCAAATTTGATCTATAATGCCTCATGCACAAATCAGATTGTTCAAATGAACCTTGATCGCTGCAGAAGAGCATAAGAGAGACTGACAGRGAGTACTTGCTTGGCGGAAAATAAGTCTTTGCTCTGCGGATGATTGACTTGCTCGCCTTTGCCTCTAGATCTGATAAATGTATTTTRCCAGTGGGTTTGCACATAGCTACCTCCAAACTTAAGTAAGCCTCTTTTTTACTGGTTGCATTTGGCAGATGATATTTGTGGGTGAATACACAAATACTTCAGGAAACATTGTATTTTGGTCCTCAGTGTGCAACTCTAAAGCAGTCTGACTGTAGTTTCTTGAAGTCAGGTGCACTAGCTGTCATTGGTAAAAAAAGCTCGCCATGTTCATTGGTTTTTCAAGGCTTGTCTCCCTGTTCAGAAAATGATAGCAAAGTACATTTATTCGCTTTTGTTGATTGCTTAATGACATCTTAAGGGATTTAACCAAAGTAATTTATCAGATGAGGCCAAATGTGAATCTTTTAAGACAAAATGGCAAATACTGTGGAAAACTGTGAGCTCACAAAAGCAGGAAATTATTGCAGCCCCTACTTTGGGTTATATGCAGGTAGATAAACGTTATGAAATCTGGTGATAAAAATTTAATTTTGTTCTCCCATTCATGACACATTAAGGACAATTAATGGAATTTTTACTTTGCCCATTGTAGCTACAGTAGCACGTGTTAAAAAAGTGCAGCTCTAAAGTAAGAATATTTATTTACAGTAACCTAATGCTGACTGTAATGCTGCTATAATATGTTTCTCTTCCTGTGCTCCTCTGGCTTTATAAATAATAGCATGCAGACCAAAAACATAAGTACATCTTTGTATGTTGTTTCTTTCTTGCTTACTTTTAATTAGATAAGGAGTACAGATAAAATCAGTTGGTGAACATAGAGGTGAGAATTTAGGTTAATAGTTCAGTTTCTTCATCTCCCTAGAGGATTTTGTTTTCTTCCTACAATGGTCAGTTTTGTTTTAATTAATGTTTTAGGCTTCCACTCCTAGAGAGTTTGGATGGAGATGGTGTGATCAGATTGCACCACTGTGTCAGAAGTACTGAACAACACACTTATTTCTCTGGTTGGAAAGACTTAATAATGAGTTCACAGGTGTTAAATTAGAATGATTTCAATCTATTGTATAAAGTCAGGCACCAATTAATTTCTCAGTCTTCATTAGGACAAATAGAAGAATCACCAGGTAACAATTTTGAAGTCCCGTACTAAATTGCTTCTTTACTCCAAGGCACTGCAGCTTTTTATCTAACAGGTTTTATTTTTCGCTTCCAAAGAAAGACTAGACTTATATATAGGAAACAAAATGAGTATAGGACACATTAAGTTTGACTAACTGTATCTCTCACTGTAATACATAAACTTCCTTTCACACCAAGTCACTGCTAAGGTTAAATTCCTCTTGGAATAATATTTGAATACAATGCAGAAATGGTGGTTTCTGAAATTAATGAATGTTTCTGCTGGTTTGGATATCTCTCATGTTCTGATTACGGGACTAGACACAAGGCTCTTATTAAGAAAATGTCTCATTAATACACTACTTCTAGCAGGGAAAAATCCTCAGCAGACATTTCCTCCCATTCAGCAGATCACAGCACAAGGTCCATGCCACAGCTATTTAAAAATGAAATGGAACCAAGCAACCTAATTAAAATAATATCTGCAGAAACTCTATGAGCCACTGAAGACCCATACACGAAGTAATAATTTTCTGTAAAAGGTTTCATAAATAGAAAACAAAAGAAGCATCTAGCTTCAAAGAAAACAAAAAAAAAATTCCAAAGGAAAAAACAATTTTTGTTTGTAATTAAAAACATATAAGACCAACCTCAATCAAAACTGCATTTAAATTAAGACAGAGAGGAAAAGAATAAGTGTTTGTTKTTGTAATATATATTACAACAGATAATGTTTTCCAAAAATGCTGAATGCTACAAAATGGACAAAGGTTATCTAGCAGCCTTGATATGATCCACACGCATGAATGTACACATAAACAAGGGGGGAAAAAAGTATTGGATGACATTTGCCCTTCTCTGTGCAGACACTTGGGAGAAGGCCTAAATACCAACTAACCTCTGTTTTATGTCCCCAAATAAGTACAAGAAACCAGTGCTGGATTTGAGCAAGGGTGAATTCCTACAATCTAAATTAGCAGCATTACTAGCACTTTGGAAGAGTGCGATAGGGAAAATGATCCTTTCAGGGATTATTTTAAGAAAGCTTGCACCTGATGAATGAGTAGCTTCTGTTAATAGAGCATCTGTAAAAAGCTCTCCTTTATCTATGTTTGCATTCAGTTAATACTACTGTAGAGATACACTGTAAAACAGAGATGACTTTCTTCTGGGTTTCACTCATGTAGCTTATGACAAGAAATGACAKAAGTTCTGTCAGGGATAAGCACTAGCGGCGGACACTGAGACGAGCAGGTTTAACCTCACTGAACAATCAATATACGACATTTGAAGGTCAAAGAAACTGAAGAGCATTTGAAAAGTGTAGAAGGTTTGTCAAAAGAAACTGGAGGGGGGTGCAGTCTATAGGACTTCCTATGGATTATTTTCTGGACAGACTTAGAGTTGCTGCAATTTTCTCACAGCACTTTTGGTAAAGATATTTAGGCCAGACACAACAGTCATTACCATTTCTGAATAATGATGCAACTGTACTAATATGTTGATACAAGGAAATCACAGGTGGCTCATTCTTACATGAAAGTACTTGTTATGTTCATTGTGACTGATGTGATTCATTGGCTTTTTAAGGAGTCCTGTCGCTTGGCGCCACTGAAAACAGTCCAGCCCCATCCCCTTGACACCCTCTCTTCAGATACTTGTACACACTGATAAGATCCCCTGTCAGTCTTCTCTTCCCCAGGCTGAAGAGRYCCAGCTCTCGCAGCCTTTCCTCACAGGGCAGATGCTCCAGCCCTCTGATCATCTTCGTAGCCCTACACTGGACTCTCCCCAGTAGCTCCATGTCTCTCTTGTCCTGGGGAGCCCAGAACTGGACACAGGACTTGAGATGAGGCCTCCCAAGGGCTGAGCAGAGGGGCAGGATCACCTCCCTCCACCTGCTGGCAACACTCTTCCTAATGCACCCCAGGAGACCATTGGCCTTCTTGGCCACAAGGGCACATTGCTGGCTCATGGCCAACTTGTTGCCCACCAAAACTCCCAGGTCCCTTTCCACAGAGCTGCTTTCCAGCCCCTTGCCTGTAATATCTTAATTCCATTGGCAAAAGGTCTGGAAATACTAAATTAATCCTCAGGAAGACAACAGAAATGTCCCCTCCCCAAATCAGACTATGCATATCTGGTTGAAGATAGGACTGGGTGAAACCTTAAGTTGTTTGGACATTTCAAAAATTGGTTTTGTTCCTATTCAGAATAGTTTTTTTAAAGTTCCAATGACATGGTTATTCATTGGAATTCTGATTGAAAAAGCAGAGTGTTTGCAAAATGAAAGATGCTCCTTGTCAAACACCACCTCTCTACAGAGGTGAAAAGCAGAAAAACAGGCACAAATCTCATCAGCTTCAGTTAGAACCTGGCAGGGGTGAAGGAGCTACAGCCCTAGGGAAGTCTGCCAGGCCTCCTGGGCTGGAGAGTAACAGCTGGGCACCCTGAAACATGGGGAAGCTGGCTCCTCTCATCAGGATTTAAGCATCCCAAAGTCGATGGCCCATCTAGAGGCCCAGTGTGAATTGCTCCAGCAGGATAGTTCCAGGTCCCAGTGAGCTTTTTGGAGAACCCCACAGGGCTGGCTGAGGTTCAGGCAAACCTGTGGTTCCCCATTTGGCAGACAAGTCTCTGAGGTTCACAATATTTTTCATAAGTAATGCACAATTGCAAGTAAGAGTGCACTGCTCAAAAAAAATGGTCGATATTCAGCTAGCCCCTAAGCTGTAGTTGAAGCTCAAAATGTACATTATTAATTCAAGTTGCCTTGTTCCAGCTACTATGCATAAAACTGGCTCCATAATTATTATCAAATATGAATGTACCTCTAACAGCTTCCTCTTAAGTGAACTAGTGTCATCTGAAACATACTTATGCTCGTACTGGATACCTGTGGTCAAAAGAGATAGTTCTAATACATATTATTTAAAGTAGTATTTTGAAAAATGTTGCGTTTTATAGATGATCCAAAGATTCATCAATGCCTTTTGGATAGTCTGTTTTCTTTCTTGATAGCTTTTTCTGTACTGTAGAGGTTTCTGTTACGATTCATTTTCTTCACTTCTTTTCCTCATGAAACGTAGATAAACAGCATGTATCATACATTTACTTGTCATACAAAGGCAAATGTTTTGAAGGATAATTATTTGTAAAATTCAGTGCCAGGAGAGGTGAAAGTGTGCTTTGCATATATACAGCATATGTTATACACAGTTATTATTTAATGTAAACCTGTAAAAGAATAATATAAATACATGGTAAGAATTTTAAAAGGTTCAGCTCTGACCTAAATTCCCACTGACTCAAATGTGAGCAGAGGTAAGTCAAATTCAGTGTGAGTGCTCTCGAAAGTCTTACCCATGTACTTTTTTTTTAAAGGCAAGATTGGAGATGAGAAAAAATGGGGCATGTTCTGGTCTCTGTCAAACTATGTTTGCTGTCACTAAGAGCAGAGAAAGTAGCAGGAACAGAGGATATTAGGGGATGCAACAGAAATACCTGCCTCTGCTATCATATATTTGATGAATAGCATGCGTTCTGCTGTGTTTCTCTTGCAGGGCACTCAGAAGCAGTAAAATGACACATACACTCGTTTTGTTTATATGACAAGTCTTCAGTTTGGAAAAACTGATGAATGGAATGCCACATGTACAGTGCTGCAGCAGATCTAATTTCTCTTCGTACTGGAAAATGCTTATTGTGCTGAAATCACGTCATTGCGTGTGTGTGTGTAAATAGCCAGCTGCTACTCAGGATGGCTGCACACACCTGCGAGGGGTGCTGAGAAAGGGAAGAGTCTTTTCTAGAGCAGCCCACTAATACATTGTGCAGTGAGGCTGTCGGGATGGTCCTTTTGCAGCCTCCCTTCTGCAAGAGGGGTGCTCTCCATGAGCCGCTKCCCACCGCCACCACTGGCACCATTGCCTGCCCACACAGACCATGCTGGCCTTATTGACTGAAATTTGAGCAGGGTAAGGAAGCAAGTACAGTTTCTCTGTAGTTGGTATGTGTGAAGAAATACACCTGCTTTAGTGCTTTGGACTTCCATCGGACTTCCATTCCATCCATATTTTATCCCACAGTCAATTGCTTGCAGCCCTGAGCTGCATGGCTGCATGCAACTCCAGAACAGTTTGCAGGCAGGAATGCACCCCATGGCCTTCCCAGGACARCGCTGGCAAGGAGGGATGCTGTGGTATAACCCAAAAGGAGTTGGGGAAGGCAGTATGGCTTGCCCAGAATGCAAAGGCATGTTCATCCTGGCCCCATCTGGCATGGGAGTGCGGAGACCTCTGACACATGGTTATGTCTTCCCAGCAGAGATTGCTGCCCTGGGTCAGGCTCTCCTGCCAGGTCATGAGRTGTGCAGTATATGTGCCTGGTGTGTAGGTGAAGACTTTGGTACATGGCCCAAAGAGTCACGGAGGCTGGGCAGCACAGTCGTAGTTTAACAAGCATTGTGCTGAGCTCCTGCATTTTGTTTAACTGGGCTCTGGCTTCAGCTTTGGCATCTGCTGCCTTGAAAACTCTGCCATGTCATCTTGCCGCTTGACAGCCCAAATCTTTTGGACTAAAGAATGTGGTCTTTTTTGCAAGTGCCTGTCCTTCATCTGGCAAGCATGCCCAGAAGCTCAAGCTTCCTCCTTATTGCCATGCCGCTGCTTCTCCTTCACACAGATCCTTCCCATGATTATTTCATTTCTTGTGCCGTCTCTTCAGCTGGCCACATGCAGCTGCTTGTAAACAATTCATTTCAGAGACTGGGAGTCCTCGCCTGGCAGCTTTCTCCAAGGTTCATGAATCTTCAGACTTAGACAAAGCTATCTGTGTTTTCCATTTTGCAGCCAGCTATTTTAATGTCTTCACTGTCTGGTGTTTTTCTCTTGTAGAGGTCTATGCCTTATTGTATGCTTCAGACTGTGGTAAAATCCTTCAAGCTTAGTCCTGTGTTCTTTTGATACCTGTTTTATCATTAGCAGGCTGTATGTGGATATATATTTTTCATTTCTTTATTTCTATTATGTGTATCTGTTCCATCAGGTGCAGTAGGAGATGGGCTATCTTTCACCCCAAGGATGATCACGAAGTGTTGCCTATAGAATTTTTGGATACTGACACTCTTTATCATCTCAGAAATACCTGAGAGGATGTGTTTCAATATCCTGGCTATATCTGTGCTATCTGCCTCACAGAATTTTAAATGTATGCAATTGGGTTGTTTACTTGGGGCAAAGGAATATCAGGTCAGTCAAGGGGGAAAGGGGAAACATTAGGCAATTTCTTTCTATGGTGGCAGGCAATTTCTTTCATGCTCTGTAACATAACAGAAAAKGAATGATTTTTTATTTCAGAAGCTTAAGTTGTCCCTACACATTGGCTTCATGTTTCCCAGATCAGTGGTACCAGCTGCTTCCCCCTCATAGTCTCCTTTGGAGCAACCCTTCTCGTATGTGATGGGGCCCCAGCATGCCTCTCCTGGGCATCCAAAGCCGTGAGCATGAGGCACCTCATGGTGGATGCACGATAGCACAGGATCTCGCCTGTGCCTCATCYCTCCAGACTGCTGGGGAGGGAGTTTAGGCCCGCAGCAAGGTGCTAAGTGTTTTTGAAGTTTTCCTCCTGGGAATGCTTCAGACTCAGTTCTAGTTGTCAGCATACACATTGCGTCAGGCTCAGTCCTCCTGCCAGCTGGTATCAAATGTGTTAGCTCGGGCCTTCCTCCTTTTCTGCAGTGGGTTGTCTCCTTTGCCCACCCCAGGCATTCTCTCTACCCAGACCCCAAGGTCCATCAAAGCACCTTGCCCTGACCAACGAATTGTGCTTTCAGCTGCTCTTAGCTGCCTCGACAGCCCCACAGCACCCACCAGAGAACCTCAAAACCCTTGTGCTTTCACTCTCCCTGTGTCCTTCTATTGACACCTACRTAGAAATCCCCAAGACTTGTCTTGCCTGCCCTTGGCTTTGATCTCTTGATCTAGCTGGTGATCGAGCCTGGACTTCTGCAGAGATGAAGCAGAAAACTGCCTCTGGTGCTGGTCAGGCTGTTAAAATAACATGTTTGTAAGGGTCTGCTTTAGCCCAGGAAGTTCTCTCTTCCTTCACTGATTTCAGCAGCACAAACCTCAAGTAGTAAAGATGAAACRGTTTCTAGAAGATGCTGTGAGCATCTTAAAAACACAAAGCCTCAGGCCATAGGAGAGGAGGCTCACAGATTTTCACAAGGGGAAGCAGCAAAAATTTGATTTTCTGAGCTCACGTTTAGATTGGAAGGAAAAGCAAAAGAACTCTGCTGCTGATTATGCTGTAAATCAAATTAACTTTACATGTCTGTTATGTCTTTCAAGTTTAGTATTTTATGAATTAGTGTCTTCATGTTTATGCTGTTAAAGTCTAATGCATTAGTAAGTAGCTATCACCACAGCTTTGCTCTGCATTAGGAAAAAGAAAAGGAAAGAAACCCTCTTTACCAAGAAGGACTGTCAAGGATTAGTGTGTTTGTACATTGTGACAAACCAAACAGCCTCCAGGGTTCTTATCTCCACTGCTGCTCACTTCATGTTTTATCCATTAAATGAACATGATGACAGTATTTTTTTTTTTCTTATTTCTTGACATCACTTTTACCACACTGGAGAAATTTAACATGCAGTCATCTTGGCTTTGTTCAATTTTACTGAAGTAGCAATGTCATATACATTAGCTTTGAAGAACTAATTTTCTTTTTAATCGTGGAATTAGAAAGCTCTTTAATTGTGTGCATTTTGAAGAAAAGGACTAGGGTTAAGCAGGTTTAAATTTGGCGAGATTAAGACAGATGTGGAAAGCTTTTCTCACTTTACGTACTTGTTATTATTGTCCTGTTTTTTTGGAAAGCATATACATTTAAAACATATTCCATTAATACAATTAAGTTAAACATATAGAGAAGTACACTATAAATATAGTACTACTGTGATCTATAGCCATTTTTAAAGAGTCATTCAAAAAGAAGAGGAATTGTTCAAGAGAACTGGTTTATTACAAATATATTGGGATTACATTCAAATAATGGAGTTGATGTTCCCTGGGAAAAAAGCCTTTCCCTTCTTCTCTGTTGTATGTCACTCCTTATTTGCATTTTTAAAACATTTTCATTGCACTCTGTGGAGTTTCCTTACTTCTTTTTAAGAATTTAACAGCGCTGAAAGTGGTATTTGTCTCCAGCTTCTTTGGGAAAAGAATAACAACTCTTAGAAGACAGAGAATTTCTGATTGTTGGGTTTTCCCATAAAACTAATTACAGAACTGCATATTGCCTGGCATGATAGTCTTTGAGCTGCARCCTCTGTTGGTTATGACACGATGAGAGGGCATACATGCCCGGCCTGCCAGATGGGATTTGTATTAGCAGGAAAATTCTGGTTTTGACAGGGCTAGCATAGTGCCCACTGCTTGCCTTCCTCAGTATTGTACAGACTGCTCTCTTCTTCAAAGACTGGCGCATCTCTTGTGCCTGTGATGTAGAAAACACATCAGACAGCAAGAACTTCCCAGATCCCGAGGTGGATTTCCCCTGAAAACGATTTAATGTGCTGTCTTTATCTTCAATAAATCTTCGCAGCCAGACAGCACAGACCATTGCCTCTCACATCTTGCTTTGTATGAAAGCCACTCTTAACCTAACATGAGCCATTTGATTCTTTTAAAACTGCGAGCTATCTTTYTGGTAAGGCCCTGTTTTTCAAGTGCTGCACTGGGACTGCAAATAATTATTTTTCCCTTTAAGAGGACTTTTCTTTGTCACAGTCATCATCGCATTGTTCTTTTTATCTAACAAACTTAATCTCCCATATCTAAATCCAACCTTACATATAAATAAATTCTATTTGTTTGATTGTGGATGATAACATTTAGTAAGAATGGAAGTCACATAGTAAACACCCAGGAATGATACAGATGCACACTTAATCTGAGATTCTTTTACTGTAGGAAGAAAGATTTCRATCCCTTTCTGGCCAATACTCTGTAGAAGCAGACTACTCAAAAGTTGATCTATATCCTGAAGCAGAAACCAAACCAGTCTTGAAAAATGTGCTTCATTTGTCATGTTGTAATATGTTTGAATGTTATCAAAGAGCAGATGTTGCCTGTACGTCGTATTAGTTTTGTCTGGATTCGGTCATCTAACCTTGGTACACATTTATATGGGAGAGGGAGCGCTCTCATCCCTCCCATTAGGGTCTAGTGTGTGCTCCTCCAGAAGCACCAGGCACTCAGATATTTCTGGAGTGAAACCAGATGATCCTACAATCACAGTCCCATGCTCCAGGGACTGGAGCAAGCTGTCAGTGCTTAATTTTTTGCTTCATGCGCAGCTTCATATCATAATCATCCTATACTGTACTGTGAGCACCCTGTCCCACCAGCAGAGCAGTAGATGTGGCATGGCCCTGGGGGACCCAGGCTCACCTGGAGTGGCAGTAGGGAGCCGGGGGACTGCAGTGTCCTTAGATGACACTCAGACCCAACTAGGAAGCAGCCAAGTGGAGCACCGGCTGGASCAGGGAGTGCAGCCACCATCAAATCTCATTGAAGGTGAAATATATTAAAGGGAAGGGTTCTGAGAACCTTTTTGTTCAAAGAGTTCTTTCAGAACATGTTTCTATATTTAGCATGTTTTTTAAAGRCAGGACACGGAAGGTTTTTATTATTGTTATTTGTGCCGGTAACAAACAGTACCAGTAGTTAATCTTCTCTGACTCTTCTTTTATAGGACTTCCACTTTCAGTCACTCATAATATGTGAACTTAAGCTGTCTGATGTGAAATTCTTCTTTCTGAGTTTCCAATTTTTCAGACTAAGTATTATTCCCTATAGTCTCTTCCCTCCACCAACAAAGAAATCACGTTAATTCCTGCAGCTTTCCAGTTCATAATTCACAAATTTGGTATTATTTTAATGCAGGGTTTGGGGATACAATTTATGGCTGTAATATAAAAAAAATTTAATGATTAAGAAATAGAGCCTCAATTTTGATTAAAATAATGTTATTCTGGACTGAAATAATTGGTGATTGGCTCCATAGATTGGTTTTTAATGGTTCTTTTCTCTGGTCAGTTGGCTGAATATTTTTAAAAAGCTGAGCCCATATCCAGTAGGAAGGAAAGTCCATTAAAAAATTATATTTTAAACATTTTTGAATGAAAACTGAAGTTTTTGTCAAAAATACCTTCTTCAAAAATCTTTGGTTCATTCTTTACTTCTTTARTTGAAAGAGCGGAAGCTTGAAAAGTACTTTGGGAATAATATATGAATATCTTAAATCCTTTTGTGGAAACCTTGCAAGCAGTTCTAGTAGCAGCAGTGAGACAATAAAGCTTGCCTGGAATTTTGTGTCATTAATCAGTGTTCTTCATACAGAAATGTTGCTTGAATTGGCACAGTCCCACACACTGATGGGAAAGAATTGCAGAATGAAGAAGTCTCTTCATTTAAAAGCAAAAATAATACTCTAGAAACATGACTAGCAATATTACACTAAAAATAGTAGCTTTCTTTGACTTTTTAGCTGATTAATTAGTTATGTAAGAGAGCGATTTATAGCTTTGAAGCAGCCTGACCTGCTGCATGCCCAGAAAGCATAGTATGACATGGAAAATTCTAGGGGAAGAGTTCAAATTTAAAAAGGAGCTTCTTCACTTTCTTGTCATTCTAATGCTGGTATGGTATGGTTTGGTACAGTACGATGTGATTTAGCAATGAGGACCAGAGAAGGCAATCAAAAGCAGGACCCTGGCTGGTCTCTCTGACTGATCCTTGGGCTAGCACATATTTATCTGAATGAATGAATGTCCTGAAAGCAGAGCTGGCTGGTAGATGTACGCTTGATTGATCAGTTGAAGTAAATTGAACAGCAATAATAATGTAGTCTCAGTTTCAGGTGCTAGTGTCATTGCTTCACCATCTTAACTGACATTTGCTACATGTAATATTTTCGTGTGGAGCAAGCAAAGAAACCATAGGCCAAATATATTTCATGTCATGGCATCACTGCCATGCTATATTATACTGATATAGCACCACTATGTTATGTTACCTCTGCCGTAAGTAATTTTCACTCTTCTGTAGCAGTTCTGTTATGTAAGAATTCCAGTGTTGATTCATTACATTTTTAGTTGAAAGAGCCAAAGTTTGAAAAATACTTTGGGAATAATATACGAATATCTTAAATCCTGTTTCAGAAACTTAGCAAGCTGTTCTAGTAGCTAGGTTGAAGTGAGTAGTTGGGACTCACTGATTTACCAAGCTGTTGCCAGCACACTAGCAGCAGAGAAAGAAGACAGCATAAATGTGCAAAATGTATTCTTTTTCCTCTTTCTAAATTTTTTTAACATGTCTCATCTCCTTGATTAGGAGATCCCTTGAATGGGATCAGGAAAATGAACTTTCTTGCTGTACCATTTGTCCATTTTCATTTCAAAGAGTTTCCACACTGAGAACTCTTTTATTCTATGTGGGCTAGAACAAAATGTTAAATAGAAAATGTGTAAATAGAATATATGAGATTAAGTGAGAGAGAAGAAAGATGAACAGCAATACAAATAGTGAATTTTAAATGCCACTGAAGCAAATGAGGAGAGAAGGCAATGCCAAGGGAGTGAAAAAGGACTCTCTGAGTCAGAACACACAGAAATGTCATCTGCACGTAACTTGTTGCAAAACTGACTCYTGCAGTCTTTATCGTTATTGCTGCCCCTTCTGTGTCTTGCCAGTCAGCATTGTCCCTAACTTCCTGCTCAGATATGCACAACTTTCATTTTTCTTAAATGCAAGCTAAGCGAACAAGCTCTTCAAAAGTGGATGAAATACCTATCCTGCACATTACAAGTTTTTTTAAAAAAGGAAAAAAAATTAATGCTGTTCATGCAGATTCAGCTACATCAGTGCTTTAGTTTGGATCAAGGAGTTGCTTTGAGGTCAGTCTCTCAGTCATCCTTACTTACCAGACATTAGCTGGCCTCGGAGCAGTGTTAGAGCCTGTAAACTAGGTTCCTTTCAGATGAAAGTAAACCAAAAACGCATTCTAGGAACTCACCTAATGCACTCCAGACATTAACAGGCACCCAGTCAATGGGAACAGACCAAAGCTAGTCCAAAGTCAGACACCCTGAAAATGCTTGTAGGGGGCACCTCAGCACCAACCACTTCAGTTCACAGCTCTACTTCGGCCCCCTTGCAGGCGCAACACCTTTTTCTGCTCTGGCTCGCTTTCACTTATGGTGACTTTGCTTCAACCTCTCTGTGTCTCTTCCCCCGTTCTGTCTGCGCTGAGGCTATTTCTTTCCTTTGCTTTTAAAAGCCAGCAAAGTAAGAGGAAGTGAGTGATGCGCTGCAGCTTCACGCCGAAAATCTCAATTCTCATTCTTTCATCTGCCAGCTCTGGCTCTCTCGTGCTCAAAAGATTTTTAGAAGGAAAAGCTGACAGAAGAAAAATGGCTTGTTGGGACCTGTACAGCAGCGTTTCTGTGATAGTTCCAGCCAGTTTTACTTCAGATATTTACTTCATACWGCGATATATCTTTGGTTTGATTTTTTAAATGGTAATGTTTACCACTTATAATACCAGGACTGCTTTATAGTAGACGATTTTGGACCAAATCTGTCCTGTGCTCACACTTTTAAATAGTCACAAAAGAATTTTAACGGTTGCCTATAAATTTAATTGCTTCATAGCAATTATTATGTCTGCATTACAGAATACTATATGTTTTTTATTACCCTTAGGTCCCCTTTTAATAGGAGTGCTGTGCTTTGTACAAGTCAATTATTTTTGATAGTTACAGTAATTAATGTTTAATTATATTTTATTAGCCTCATTTTGTTCAACTACCTTGGAACCAATCCAAGCATTTCTAAATGCTATACTTTGTGTGTGTGTGCATGTGTGCACACATCTGCATATGCTTCATGTGTCCATATATGCAACCAGTGAGTGTGTTATTCTCACAGAGGGGGAAATCCGATACTCATGTCAGAAGTATAGAAACACATGTGCGGTCCACTTTCCCATGGCTATCAATGATATCCCTCGTGCTCATCTCACAACTGCAAGCAGATCTCCGAAGTTTCTTCTACACAGCCAAATATCTGGTGTCTCGTGGTGGATATTTGTGATGATTACAGAACAGCATTTTCAATGGCTTTCAGCACTAYGTATGTGTGTCTTTTTCTCTTACTCTTTTATTTTTAACTTCTGCTTTTTGGCTTTTTGCCTCCTTTCCCTTTCATTTCTCTTTTCCTTGGGAATTAACTTTGTTACTTTTTCTCCTCTATATTTCTCTATTAACAGATCTCTCTTCTTTCACTTTCCTTTTCTTTCTCTAATCTCTCAGCAGGCTGTGCCTTTCCTTTTCTGTAYTTCTTCCTCCTTCAAAGGGAATAGGAAAGCTCAATCTTCCTCTGAAGTCTCTCTCCTAACTCTCACTCTCCATTGGGTATCACTTCTCTCAGAGTCTATATTTTCTCTAAGCATTTTATATACTGTTTCACTTCTGTCTGGGATGGTGTTTCTGTTCTCCTCTCTCCCTCTCTCCCTTCTCATTAGATCCTTGTCTCCCTTCTCATCTGTCCCCTCCTTCCTAAGTATAAAACTATATTTAATCTGTTCTTTCAAAAATACATAATTTTTAATTTCTAAATTTTCACTGWATCTTCATGCCATTTATACATTTTTCAATTTTTCTGTGAGAATGAGGCAGCACCACAGAATTGGTAATAACCATGTCATCATTTACTGAAATTTATTTTTCTTAAGAAATATGTGACTGTCCACACTGCTAAGACCAAGCATCATTTCCAGCAAGTTCAGGAGACTTGTGACATTACGGGTGGTTCTGAAGTCCCAGAGAAGACGGCACAGTCGTGGAAAAGTCTGTTGAGTACAAGTACATTTCTTTCTGCCCTCTTTCTTGTTTGTTTTTTTGCAGTTTCCATAGTTATCTTTTTCCATCACTGCAGCAGCTGTGACTGGTTTTGTTAGGAGTAAACATTTATGTTACGGAAGTGTCCAAAGACCTTAATCAGTCTTGAAGCTTCATAACCTGGATGTTGCACATTCGTGGAAAAGAAAAATCCTTCAGTTGGAGGAACTAGTGCTTAAATGGCTGCAGTGCGAGCTCTGCTGGATTTCGCTTTCAGAGCTAACCTTTCAGGCATATGTGTCTATACCATAGTGCAGAAACAGGCAGCTGCACACAACTTCTTGTGGCTGTCATTTGACTGCCAGGTGTTTTCTGTTCCATTTGGTGATGATTAACTTCACCACAGTGAATTTTGCACATAAATCAGGGATCAGAGTCACAAGTGAGGTGGGGGAAGGGGGTCTTGATCATCTCACACATTAATTCCTCCTCATTGATATAACCGTGGTGAACCAGCACTGACATGTCAGATATGAGGGATGGATATTTCGCACATTTAAAGGCAGTCAGTGTTTCCTAGCTGTCTCTGCCTGCTGCCACTTCCTGCTTCCTTCCTCTTTGCTTCAAATGTTGTACCACACTGTTTAAACTTGGACACAGAGTCTCGGTATTCCAGCAGGGAAGAGGCCGCCAGGAGTTAGCTGCTCAATGTAATCTTTTGCCTGTTGGTTCAGTGGGGCTTAGTGGGCATCAATTGTGAAGAAGGTATTTGGAAGAATAGAAATGGTTACATATTGACCATATATTAAAGAGCATTTTAGAACTGCTGAAATAAAAGCTGTTCTATACAGTATATTAGATGGAGCAATGGAAACCAAAGAAAACAATCTCTTCTGAGAAATTAAGAAAGAGCAAATGTAAAATAATTTCCAAAAGTACAAAAAACCTCGCCAGGCTGCCATAGAAAGGTATAGCTCTAAAGAACATATCATACCTCAGAAAGATATCCAGGAGAAATTGTTGACAAACTAGTGAAGTCACTGGAGTGCTAACAGAGGTGGACACAGAGCAATCCCACTGTCCTGCAGATACTTCTGCAGAATGATACAGGTTCACTTTGACACTTTCTGAAGTTTTTATGATGGAGAGATCCTAGCCTCTCTGCCAGCAGCATGCTTTCACTGGTATGCATGATCAGATCAGCCCAGGTATTTGCCTGAAACACAAAAGCTTCAGGTTCTGCTCCAGTAAAGCAGAGTGGGGCCTTAGAGCCTCAGTTTCCTTAACTCACATGGGTACCTAACCATTCATCTGCTGCAAAGCCTCACGTTTTTTTTACCGTGTCCATCGTGCCCCGAGGAACCCTTCCAAAAACACTTAATTGAACCCAACATGTTCCAATTAAAAGCTTGAACAAACCAGCATTTTCTATTGCTTATCATCACAAGTTTACCAACCGGCTCTAATTGCCAAATCTAATTGCCAAATGCCAATAAGCATTTGCAGGGAGATTAAAAGTGCGCATTGCTCATCCCCAGTTAAACCTTTGCCTGAACAAAGACTGCAGACAGCACAAACCACTCTGCCAAAGTCCTTYCTACCAAAAGCAACCCTAATGGCAGCCTGCTCCAAGACGTGCCGCTACCACCTCAGGATATGCAATAAAGTACTCAAGGGGGTTCCTTAGAGACATACAACTGCTCAGGAATTATTCAGCCATCTGCAATAGTCCTTTCCCTCACTTCACTGCAGTAATGCTCACGGGCGTGACATTAAACAAACTCTTACCATGCATCTAATTAAATGGGAGCTGAGCACTGTGTCTCTTAGTGCTTTAACACAGACTGTGGATTCTTCCTTGGCTAACTTGCATTAAGCCAGTGATGGTTGTTTTGTAATGAGATTACAAGACCTGATAATAGCTCCCCAGTTATTATCTATACACCAAGACGTTTGTAACTGTAAGCGGTATTACAAATAGGAGACTAGAGAGTGCACTCCAAAACTGTACAACTAGTTGAAGGGAAGCAGTTTTACAGCTTATGCAGATTTACTACTTCCCCCAAAGAAATGTCTACTTTCAAGCACTGAGGAAGAGGCATCACTGGAGAATGCCCAGAACTATTTGTATGCTGCCACTTTTGCTCTCCTCAGCTCCAGTCCTTTTTATCTGTTCGCAGGCTTGAACACAAGTAGCATCAATCAGGTGATGTGATATTGTACCTAAAGAAACACCCATTCCAAAAAATACGTGGAAATTTTGTAACTTGTGTTTCCCAGCAGGAGTCTTCAAAAAATGGCTGAAAACTACCATTTGCAGTGCAGTCGGTWCTAATCTAAGAAGGCAATGGCCAATTTAAAGGGAGCACTAATTACAAARGATAGCACTTAAAACTAGTGAAAGTACCAATGACTGTAGAAACTGTTTCTTAATCTTACTAATAAATGTAGACTGTAAAATATTAACAAAGATAATGACTAACAGATTAGAAATTTTTATGCTAGATTTGATTCACTGTAACCAAGGGGGATTCATTAGAAATAGATTACAACGTACAGTAACAATAACAGATAATTATTGAACATAATAAATCTATGTAAAGTGAGGTATGAGTTAATGTCTGTCTTTTCCGTTAGAGGAAGAAAAAAATCATCTGATCATATAAACTTGAATCATGCCATTCTTATTCTCTCCAGATTTTGCAGCGACAACAAACAGGTCTATGTGACAAAAGAGAGGCATGCATAAGCAGGAGTGGACTCTTGTCCCACACAGGCTTTCTAGAAAGATGCAAACGGTCAAAATGCCCCTCTCTTAAATTTTAAGTTTTTTTTTCTGTAATAAAGTTCAACCTTAATAGTATAGCAAACACAAATGGATAAAAAAATGGGCAAGGATATACTAAATGGCACTAGTGAGTGGTGCAATAATATTTCTGTCTCARTCAGCATGTGCCATTCATTATTCTATTTGATTTAATATTTTTTGTCCTTATTTAATTCAGTTAGATGATACAAAAGAAAATTGTGTAGGATTTTTAAGAGCACTAATTAGTGTTTGGAGCACATTGTAACATCACATTTCCAATATTCAATCTCTGACATTAGCCTGAGTGTTTGAAATTTTATTGATTCACTGATTTCAGTGGGGACTTCCCTCGTATTGCCTCATATATGYCAGAAATAATAGTTTTTTGTCATCTATGGCAAGCTTTCTCAGATCGTACCTCCAGGAAACATCTGCTTTGTAAGTTGTTCAAATACCAAACAGTTCTTTGCAGGTTCTGTTTTGTTTATTCTAGTTTTCCTTCTGCCTAGGGGTCTTGCACCATTCAGCACAAAACCTAACGTCTGAATGGTCTAGTGATCCTAGCAGGCCATTTATCATAACCCTCATAGAGACTCTTTTCTGGACATTTGCCAGCTGATTGTGTTCGGATCCAACATGCTATAACAGGTTACCCTCTACATCTAATTTATGGATTACAGCTGGGTGTACACTGTCTTCATCATCTGCTTGAGGGCGATCCCTGTTCCATAAACTGATTATAAATAGTATTGTTCTTGTTCTTGTTGTTGGTGTTATTATTGACAATAACTGTAGTAATAAACAGCTCACTAAGAGTTACTTATTTAGACGAATGTCCTTCCCTCTGCTTTTTCACTAAGTATCTACACTCTTTTTTTTTTTTTTTCACTTTTAGAAGTTACAATGCTTTCATTTTAATGAGACAGTCTAGGGCAGCTGGCAGATACTCACTATTCCTCAGAATGATTGACCTTGAGCAGAATAGAACATTACCAAATTGAAGATTAAAACAATTTGACTTTGAAAACAAGGCTCTTGATGCTAGCCTGTGAATTTTGGATCTAAATCTAAATTTCTGATCTCTATAGCGAAATGCAAGTAAAAGCTGAGGAAAGATAATAAATCACTCCCTCATCTGAACTGAGGTCCATTAGAAACAGAAATTTGTTGCTTATAATGTACACCTCTTGGCTCTCATTAAAACGTTGTAGAAATGATACACTGTACTTGAAAACCATAGACTGAAAAATAAATACATTTGAGCTGTGTTGCTGGGCCAATGCTCTGTATCCCASTGGTAAACTTAGCCTATTAATGGCTAATGCTTTAAAGAAACACAAAAGCCCTAAGGCTAGACTTGTATTGCATTGTAGCTGCRTAGTAGCTGCAAATATTAATCAAAGCTTTTGAACTTTTGAAGTAGTTGATTGTCCTTGATCATCTGTAACTGACTGTAGACCAACTTCTGGCATGGTTTAGATAATTACTCTAGCTTGAAAATGTCTGCTATCTTTCCTAAAATAGCTTTTTTCTCCACTTAACTAACCAAATAAAAAGAGACATTCAACAGGACAAGCAGTAGTGTGTATGCACTATATACTGAAATTCTGATTTTGCAAACAGAGACATCCCTCTGGTCCAGTGAGGTGACATCTGGGAGCCCCAGGGAAGTTCCCTCTCCCCCTCTTCCCTGGCCATTTCCTTCACCACCTTTCCAGAGCCCGAAGAGCCTCAGCACTGGGCATCCTTTTTCCACTTTCTTCCCTCTCTTTCCCTTGCCTTCCTCCATGGGAGCATGAGGAGATCCTTCTCCTCCCACCCACCCCTGACAGCAGGGCACATGTCTCTAGGGGGGCAGCCAGCGGGGGTCATCTTCCCCCTGCAGCTCYAGGGAGTATAGACAGAGGAGAAGAAATCCTCACCTTTCTGCTGAGACCAGGGGAGACAGGGACACTAGAGGAGCTTTTCCCTCCCACCCTTGTCTGTAGGCGAGCACACAGTGCCAGCAGCCAGCATACTGCCTGCTGGCCAGCTGAGTAATGCCACAAGTTGTTGATTAGGGCTCCTGACTCAGGTCTGGGCTGGAGGAACCACATGTTTCAGTCTACCACTGAATATATTATGTAGCATTCAGAGGCCCAGCATGTAGAACTTGATATAGGTGGTTTTCCCTTGACCTATCTGTATTTCCATGCTTCAGAGATTTGCGTGGTGTAGTTGCATTGAAATCCTAGTAAGCTGGGGAGTGCATGTGGATGAGGCAMAGCAGTCTCCCACTTTCAAAGCTTCCTCAAGGGGAGTAGGCACGCTGCCTTCTGTGTCACAAGTGGCTGCAAGGCTCTCGTGCATTAAAGCTACAAGGATGTGGAGAACTTGAGTTGCGTCACTGTAAAAAGAAATAGCTCTAATGACGTGAAGTGAGTCACCCCCGTGTGGTTGACTGCTGATTGAAGGCCATAGAGTACTCCTTGGGAAAGTAATTGCTCAAGTGCTTGCTTTTAATGATGTCCTCTTTGGCAAAGAAAAAAAATACTGTGTTCTCTTATGAAATTCCAGAAAGAGTGTCAGTCAACCTTCCGCTCCCTTGCTGACTTTTTTTTTCAATTTTGAAGGACTAGGGAGCGGCCAAAGAGTTGCTCTCCCACTCTGATGTATTTGGACAGATAACTACATAAACTTCTTGCAAACCCAAGACTTCATGTTCTGAGGGCAGGAGTTCCTGGGCTTGAGCTAGGTATTTCATTGCCTGGTCTTGGTTTTGTTATGAATTGCTTTATTTAAATTAGGTTTATGGGACTAAATTGTTGGCCATGTCATACTGTTCATTGAAAGCACTGTAATGCATTTCTTTTTAATTTTAGTACTGCTTGCTTTGAGCTGTATACAGACATTTATTTCAGGATTTACAAATCTGCAGTGTAATTTGTTCACAGCTAAGTTTGCACTTGTTCAAAATGAGAGCTGAGGAACAGGAAATGTAGGTTGCTGTAAGAAGGCACAGAGCAGCATTTTGAATATATTTTATACAAAGCTATCTTACTTTATTCATCCAGTGTTACAGAAGAGAGTGATCAGAAAAGAACAACGAGCAATATGGTAGAAATTAAACTTGAAAAGGTTGTCTTTTACTTGTTAAGGTAAGGCAGAGCTATATAATTTCACCACCTTGTTCCTGATCCTTTTCCAATACTTAATTGATGAGGTAATGTCATTTTAATCAGACATGTACTACTTTTTATGCACCAATAGGTTGAAGACTCTGGTGCTCATGACTTTTGCTGACTGAAGAAGGAAAGCTAGACAGTAAAAATGCTCCACAATTTCAAGTTAACTTAAATCTATTCAGAAGTTAAAAAGCACAAAGAGTAAATAATCATAATCATCAATAAAATATAAGTAAAATCCCCAAAGGGCTGAGTCTGGGTCCTATATGAGTGATTTGCAACTTTTCCTTTAAAATAGGGAGAAATAAAGCTATTTTTTGAGTTATAAAAGAACAAGAAGGAGTAAACATAGGTAATCTAGCAAATTTATATAGAAACACATTGTTCTGCTCTTTTCTAGGTTTGTTTAAACTGATTAGTACTACCTCACAACTCAGATAATGGGAACAGATGGTTTCTCAGAASTGTAAAATTGAATCTCAGTGATTCCTTTCTCACATTCAAGCGCTAGAATCAAGCTTATTTACATAGTTATAAGAATTATAAGAATAAACATAGTTATAAGAGTTAGCACAATTTCTGGGGAGACACACCATCTTTCTGAAGGTTTTCACTGAGCAGAAATATCCTCAGGTGGTATAAATTGGTATAGCTTCACTGACGTCAGAGGAGCTGCAGCAGTCTGTGCCAGCTGGGGGGGCAGTCTTCTGTGGCTGAGTGTTTTCCCCCAAACTGGACATGCTGCTTTAAGAATTTTAGAAAGAACAGAAAACTGCCTCATGTTTTTCTGACAATTACTCGTTACTGGTTGGAGAAAATATTATACTCTGTGTGCGTCGGCACAGATTGCTGGAACAGAAAGACACCTTCATTTGTGAGAATTATATCTGAGCACTTTGGACATTATTCAGTTTTACTGGGCTGTATTTACTTTAACTGGTTTTATTTATTTTCTTTCCCTACAAGAATTTACTGCATACATATAACACTTTCTCTCTTCTTTATGATTGGATATGCTTTATCAACTGATCTCACTCAAATTTGTTTTGGTTATAACTAAGTTGTTGCTTTTTACATATAAACACTGAAATGTAGGAATTGCCGTTCTGGATAAGACCAGCTGTCCATCTGTTCCAGTATCCTGTCTCTGGCCTGAGCTCTCAGCCCAGTGTAAGGCACTGCAATTACAGCATAACCTGCCTGGGGAGAGAGTTTCCTCCCGAATCTCAAGGTTCATCGCTGGCTCATACACTGAAATGTGAGACTTTACGCTTCTCATTAAGAAAACTGCATGCCAACTAATGTAACAGAATGTGTTCTCATTACCTATATGAAGGTCTAGTCCTTCTTTAATCCCGCTAAGCCTCTAGGCTTTTCTCATTACTTTGTGACAATGAATGCCACAGTTTAATTATGTTTTACTTAAAAAAAAAGTGAGTCTTCACTCAGTTTTAAATCTGTCACCTTTCAGTGTCATCAGCTGTTCCCTTATTTTCGTATTGCAAGAAAACGCAAATGGCAGCATCTAATTGACTTCTGCTGTAATTTTCCATGACTCATTCTTCTGTAGGCTAAGCCATTTAATTCTTTTCCCTCTTTCTTCATTTGGAAGTCCATCCATGCCTCTTAACACTTTTATCAGCTATTTCAATTCCTATTTTCACTGTACCCTTGTAAGGTCTCTCTCTTAACTATAAGGCAGCATGCTTCACAGCGCTGGTCTCCCAGTTCTCATGCGGATTTCTGGAGAATATTGTGGCTCCGTATCTATCTACATATCTACATTTCCACTAGAAAGCTAAGCACTGAAAGGATGGTGCACAAACAGGCATTAAAGTCAAGACAACCGTCTTCAAATCAAGACAACCAACCTCAGAACTGAGAAGTTCTCATGTGTCCCAGAGTTAGACACGAACAGCTAAAACCACTATTTCAGGGAAGGGCATATCGTTCATGTAAGGCAAAGTTGTTCTTCTGACAACTAATAGGCCACATTCTACTCGAGTGTCAGTATGACATTGCAAAGCTGAAGTCTTCAATTACACATTCCTAGACACACTGACATTTAGATTTTTTAGAGACCTTGAAATTTTTTTAAAGTAGCATTTAGTTTTGAATTGCCAGCAGGGTTGTAAGGAAACACACTTCTACAACTAAGCTGTTGTTGATTTATCTTGTATTAGACCATGTGTCAGGCAGAGAAGCCGGTCTAGCACGAAGTCCTTGCATCATTGGATTCATGTGAACTAGCCATGATCATTTCTGTTTGGAAGGACAGAAGTTTTGCAAGATGAGTTGTCTCACTAGATGTGACCTTTTACTTGTACCTTGTGAGATGTGGCCTGGTATTTGAAATTGGGCAAAACTGAATGCCCATTGGTGTTGTCATCTTGTCGTCCCAACAGTTTGGAGGCTTTCTCTTAGATATATTGATATATAGCAAGTGTACAGAGATGGGAGTGAATTAGTTAATGGCATGACACATTCCATTTCCTTTTGGCACACAGACATAAAACCAAAAATTTGCCATTGCAGTGAGATCAATGTTAAAACAAAAATGGTAAGTTTAAAACCTTTAAGATTACCCAGGCGACATAAAATCTATAAAATGACCTGCAGCGATTGAAAAAAGTAGACAAAAGCACCATGCAAAATAAAAGATAAATACATGACAGAATTATAGTCATTTASCCCATGCAATATTTATGTATATTGGTTTTACTGGTAATGTAAGTATTTCCTTCCTTTTGACCAAAAAGAAAAATAGTGTCATAGTATTACCTTAAATTTATAAACAGCTTTTCAGCATGAAAGTTCCACAACTGACGGGGGAATTGAAATGCAATACCTCACTTCACAATGCCGTACTTCATATTTCTGATAGCATTGTTCATTTATTTGAAACAAAAGCTGTGCCTTGTCTGCACTCAATATTAACTCAGCATTTGTTGCAGCTCAACAGATAAAAATATCCAGTTGAAGCTGATCCCTCTTCCTGTCTTTCATAACCAACCTGAAGGCCAGAGAAAATCTTCTGTTTGCAGAAGACTAAACGAAWTGTGTCTATTGATGTATCTCAATAGAAAGGCAYGACAAAGATTCCTCCYTCTTTTTCACAGGACAGAGTCGCTGCACAGCAGAGTTTTTAGTGTATTCCCAGCRGAGTTGTTTAAAGTTATGATTCACTTATGCACCTTGTCTAGCAGTGTCCTCTGCCCTGTGTAAGATGTAGCCTTCTACATCTAAAGCTGAGGTTGAACACTCCCAAAGTGGATGGTACTCTCAAGTGCTAGGGTGCACAACTTGATTTAATGCAGTCCAAAGCTGAGAGGAAAGAAAGTTTCAGGGTCCTTCCCGTGCTAAAGGGTGCTTACAGGGCTTTGGCAAGATGCTAAGAGATCGGCCCTGCTTTCGCAGCTGGGGAGTTGCAAACATGAGCACAGGCCTGGGTGTCAYGGGCCTTCCCCAGCAGGTCTTGGCAGCCTGGCATGTGCTGGGTGCCGCAGCAAAATGGGCCCTGGTGAAGACATTTATGACATTTCTGGCTAATGTCATATGACAGGTACAGAGAACTCTTCCTTTAGCAATGACAGTAGCTGAGTCAAATGTACATAGATCTTCTCACAGAAACTGTCCTGAGCTGGTCTTTGAACAWGTGTAATTCTTCAAAAATTCAGTTTCTCACTCTGTCATGGGCCTTGAAATCTATCAATATTTAGCAGCATTTCAGCAAAAACAATGTTTTCCAGACAGCATCTCTTCTTTTCTCCATTTTTGCTTTATTTTTCAATACTGTCAGCTCCCTTCTCTAAATTGCCAACCTGTGCTCTGTGAGTGTCTCAAGTTTTGTTTTAACCAGTATTAATACCGACAGCCTGTCAACAGCCTCATCGTGTAAATACTCCATTAGTTCCCTGAGGGAGCCATCTTGCTTTGAGCTACTTAGCACTTGGTCTACTGGATGGTGGCTGTGAGAAGGCCCGTGTCCCTGAGGAGCGAGGTTAAACAAAACCCCACAGCTYGTCTCATCTTCATTTTTTCCCTACTGCCTTAACGAATGCAGAATGCAGAGTTAGCAGTTGGGAAATGGATCCCTCGCATAAAGAAAAGCAGCAATTTCTATCACTGATGGCCATAAGGCTACATTCGTCTGGGAGAGAGCTCCAGAAACTGTTATTACAGATAATGGACCTTTGTTTGCGTGTCAGAAGTGTACAGCATCAGCAGGMTTTGACCATATTGTGCCTTCTCAGCATTTCCCCCAGTCTAACGGTGAAGCAGAAGCAGCTGTCAAGATTGCCAAGAAAATATATTGAGAAGGCAAACCAGAGAGATAAACGCACGCAGACGGTGCTGCTGGACTGGAGCAGTACACCGACGGTAGGTACTAGCAGCCTGGTGCCACATTTCATGTCACACTGTTGTGCAAGCTCCCCATTGCCTGCAGCAAATAGACTCCAGAAGCCGTAGTAGTGGAGAAAGTGACAGGATGAATTAAAGAGCTGCAACAGCAAGCTAGTAATGGAAACACAGAAATGCTCATTGGATACTGGGGAGGACACCAAGGGAAGCTACAGCCACCATCTCGTGACACAGAAGACAACAAGGACCTCTCTGAAGAGTTTAGCCTTATTGGCATAAACCAGTGCGGTGGTACTTAGAAAGCCCTCTTGAGCTCTTGGGATSGTTTAGGTGAATCCTTGCATAGGGATGCTTTTTTAAAAAAATCAGGCACTGACCTCAGAGATTGTTGCATGCCWGTGATAGCAAATATTATGAGAGGACTCTATATGCAGATCCAATTAGAAATAGATATGTCACTCAAAATATCCTGTGTGCATGTGTGTATAAATAGATATGTATGCATGTAAAATATGTGTGTATATAAGTATATGAATGTGTGTGTGTGTGTGTGTGTACATATATATAGGGTACTCTGTGAAGAGCAGGAAAAGGATTTGCAGTCTCTTGTTTTGATCCTCTTCCACTCTTTAATCATTAGCTGGCTTTTGGAAGGGAAGTCAGAACTCAGAAATCTTGGGTCCTGGATGAATGCCGTGACTACCAGGCCACACAATTATTTTCTTGTCATTAAATGCTGGCTCTGTCTTAGTGGATGTCCTGGATAGGAAGGCTGCTGAGTAAGCACCCACCTTTGCACCTGGAYATTGTATGATAATAACAAGAAATTTCCATCACCTAAGAAAGGGCACTTAATATTAACGAGGACATAGTTAACATTAGCGTCCCTAAGCAACTCTACTCGGTCCATTTTTTGAATTTCTGTTCRGTTCTAAGTGCAAATGTTCCCCTTCTACCATACCTTCACAGAGCAGGATTTGGGATTTGACAGAGATGAGGTAGATGATTCTTTCGAGGTTCCTAAAACACAGGGAAAAAAGCAGAAACAAAGAAAGCCCAGCACTCAGAGAGCTATAGCAGAAGTGACTTGCTGCCAGGCACTTTCTYGGGGGAGGTCAGGCATCACTGTCAGTGTTGGGATCTACCCAGAGCCATGTATATAAATAGCAAATCCAGGGAGGTTTTCWGTAGGATGTTATCTCCCTCCAGGAAGACATGCTCTTGGGCATTTTTGAATAACATAACAACTTACAAACATTTATTGATCATCAGAGGAGCCARTGTTAACTCCTGCTGGTGAGGAGCAGTCTCTCCCCCTTCCCTCCTCCCACTCCAAACAAATTGTAACACTCTCAAGCTACTTTTAGCCTATCATGCAGTGAATTAAAGTAAATCCATTCAGGAAATAACCACCAATTGGTCTGTTTTGCTTAAAACTTAGAAGGTTCAGCTGCACTATCATTACAGTCAGCGGTGGTGGAAACATTTCAATGGACAGGATCTTGAATAAGCTATGTGAACTTTTGCTGTAGCCCAACAAAAATATATTTAAAATGTTTTATTATCTGAAATCAGAAAAAAAACATTGTCATCAGAATGAGAAATTAAGGTAATTGTTTCTAATGGAAGAAACATCCTGCTGCAACCCAAAGGTAAAATTCCACGCTGGAACATACTTACAATAAAAGCAGCAGAAATGTCAAATTAGATTATTAAAACAGAAAAGCCACAGCCACTTTTACTTGGGAGGTCAGTGGTTTAGGTATTTGGCCAGATGTGAGAGAATGGTGTTCCATCCTTGCTTCTCCTGGGGGCAATTTCAACCACCGCTGTCATAAGATAATCCTGACCTCAAACCTGGAGGTTACTCCAGAGGGGACAGGGAAGGAGGTTCAGCTTTTTAATTTACTGTTGTTCCACTTTCTAATTGCTGTCTGGTCATTGGCACACAGAAAGGAGCCCAGACATCCTGAAGGACTTCTCCATCAAGCACAGGAGTTATTTTCTTGTTCCCTCTCTTGTTGAACGCTAAGTATCAGTGAAAAGTAGAACAGCTTCAACGAGAGAAATTGCATATGTCCCATCTCCACATTGCTGAGTGGGAGTTCAGACTTGCTGTTACGTGGATGAGAACAGATCCAAATGTAGCTCTCCCACTCTTCCCGATGAGCATCTATTCAGAGCGCGACAGGCGCAGCAGGGCCAGGCTCCCCCATTTCGTTCCGCGGGAGCTGTTCAATTTTTGATCATCCTGCTTAAACATTTGCTGAAGCAGAAAAAAAAAAAAAAGTGGGCTCAAATCCCTGCTTGTGGTCAATCACATTAGTGACTGGATTTGAACCTGGATCTCATAGATACTGTGTACTAAAAAATCGAGCTAATGGTAAACAGATTGCTATCAACAAGCTTGTAAATCAAGGCCTGATTTCTTTTCCAGCTAAAACAATTTGCTAAGTTTATAAATAATTTTATGCAGGCCAACAACAGATTTGTCAGTGCATTCAAATATTTATCCCCTAAATATTTTCAGTTTTTGGTCTCAGGTCTCAGGAATGTGACCCCAGCTGTCTAGGACTTCACAGATCAAAATCAGTTGCTTAATTCCTATATAGAAGCAGCAGCATGTATGGCCATAAACCCTTGTGCAGTACACTCCAAGCAAGATGTTTCTGTCAATAAGTTGCAGAAAGGAAGCCTGCATTTTTATTTTTAGAAAGCAAAAGTGTGCCTCTTAAGGCAATGAAATATATTACATTTCAATTTCTATTGCTCTTCACTAACCTCTAATTCCAAACCAAACAATGGTTCAAAGGTTCAGTCAGCAGCGTGACTCGGAATTGCAGTCTCATAGGCAGACCATAAAAATGATCAGAAATTTCAGCCACCGAGGCAAGCATTTTGCAGTGTAATAGGGAAGACRTTAACCAAATTTAATAGTGTTTCCATTTCAGTACTAGCAGAAGGGTTTTGCTACATGTACTCCAGAGTTGGAATGATGACACTGCATTTCAGGATGGCCGAACACGTTGCCTTTTAACAGCCACTAGTCATTAAATTGTGTTTTAGAGAGGGATTATCTTGCATACTTCTCATTAAATATTTTATGGTAGTGCTTTCAAAGTTTTACTAGTCAACAGATGAGTGTCAACCCTCAAAACCATTCACAGACCAATAGCAAGGTCAACATAAATAACCTATTTAGAAGCCAGAGTTTAATGCATCTTTTTCCCATTTCAAAGTGATGCGGTAGTGTAGATCACTTTGATAATCAAGTAACTATGCTATTTTAAAACATTGCAATATCTGACATTTGAATGAAGTTCAGAATCTTTATATGATACCACAGAAAGTAAATGAGTGACTTAGTCATTAAAAATATTATGGTGGGAGGCTTTGGGGTCATGCAATAAATCTCATACATTTTTTGATACATTGTTAGATACATGCCTGGGGAGGTTAAACTGCTAATTCTAATTGGAAATACAATCTAATAAACACTGTTCATTTTGCTAGTGAGTGCTAACATCTYCCCTGCCAATAAATAGTTTTGAGAAAGGATCATTTAAAAGTAAAAATTAAATTTTAGATATCTCAGCAGAAGATATCACTAAAATAYGGCATGTGTTGTGCTATTTCATGCATTCATTTTCATTCTCATCTTTCAAAGACTATTCCTCAAATACTTTAATAGATGCAAGCATTTGGGAAGTCAGTGTTAGAAACCATGTATGTGGGGTGAATTTCTTCTTTTCTAATGAAAAACTAAGGCTTGTCTCAAGACAAAACACCATTTTTAGAAGAACTATTGAAACTGTACAAATTACTATACTGATATGTTCACTAAATGCCTAGAGCATCACCCAGTGCTATAAAAAGGAGATACTCAAGTTTTTAAGATTGATCCACTACAAGAAGCTGGTCTTGGGAAAGGTGCTGGAGATGCTGTGTCGAGGTTGAGGAAGGTCTTTGGCATAGTGGCTGAGTAGGTGCAGTGTGGGCAGGTCTCTGCTGGCTGCCAAGATGCCATCCTAGCTCGAACAGGCATGCAAGCATTGACCTTTCTCTGCAGGTTTTTCTGACCACAACGGCACGTGGTGTCAAGCTCTGAACCTCTTTGATGCCCCCATCTTCTATTTCCTGTTCCCTCAGCTACCTACCTTAGCACATGTGAGTCTAGTTTCAGTGTTAGCTGCAGATCTACCAGTAAAATTATTGTCTAAGTGGAGCATTGTGAAAAAAAAAGGAATTTCCAGGCATTTCTGGACATTTCTGTTACATAACAAGTAATAAATATGTGAAGGACATTTCAAGCCTTAATAAATAGACGTGCAGTGACATTGCCTCTGCAGAAGACCTGACTACATTAGAGAATTAGAAAAGAATACAAAACACAGAATCACAGAATGGGTAAGGTTGGAAGGGACCTCCGGAAATCATCTAATCCAACCCCCCTGCTCAAGCAGAGTCACCTAGAGCATGTTAGACTGGGTTGCATCCAGG